>NW_019394528.1:0-97869 GCF_000612105.2 Orussus abietinus | reverse complement strand
AATAACTGATAAACTCATTTTTTTTTTAATTTTGACTTAGACCACTTTCATAATTATGGGCACATATAATTGAGACAAATTTAATTCATTCATTTTTACTAGTCAAAATCCATCCACAAAAATGAAAAGAATTTCGAGGTTCTAATTAGCTGTTGAAAGTCATATAGTTACGACGGAAGTGCCTTACGACGATAACTTTCAGTAGCCAATTTTGTCGTGGCGACAAACAGCAACCACTGAGCGAAGCGAATTGCCCCCCTCCATTTTGTTTCAGTTATTACATTTTCAGCTGGGCTACACTTCCTTGCACCAGTGTTGCATGAATGTAGAGTGAGTGTCATGAGCCTTTGAACGTAGGGGATTAGGCATAAAGTCGTAATTTAGACCAGGGGGGTGAAGCCACGGGATGGGACGGGGGGGGGCAGCCATATTACCACGTCCGAACGTGGCGCGAGATTTGAATAGGTCTTTCCATCTTTTACACTGGGACTAAAATGAAAAAGAAAGACTTTAAGATAAAAACTGTAGCAGCTTTAAAACTGGTAGTAATTAAGCACTTACAAAAACTATAAACGCAAAAGTGCATATCATTATCTACAGTTTGGTACCATGACATATGTTACGTGGCAGCCGAGCGGATGCGAGGCCGGGGAAATTTGGGTAGGGATTACCTGGAATTTTCGCGTAACGAATATCTCTTCAAAAAATACTTTCGGTGTAAAAAAATGTTGCCAAATACATTTCTATTTTCGATTTCAATTACAAAAATAGCTCAACAATGGAAATCAATTTTTGTTGCCAAATACAATAGTATTTTCATACTATTAAAATCTCTAATCAGTTGTTTTTCCCAAATGTCACTGCATATATTGCCCCATATAGTACAAGTACATCCATTCCAAAAATTGTGTTTCGTCTCTAAATAATATGTCTAGGAAAATGTACAGTTTTCTATTTCATCTAATAAAATAAAACATAAATATAAACTAAACCTAACCATATGAATAAAATTAGAAACTCAATTTGAAAGCAACATTTTATTTGGCGAGCTCTGGAAGTATACTCATACAAGAATGTTGTTTTCAAATTGAGCTTCTAATTTTATTTATATGGTTAGATTTAGTTTATATTTTTGTTTTATTTTATTAGATGAAATAGAAAACTGTACATTTTCTTAGACATATTATTTAGAGGCGAAACACAATTTTTGGAATGGATTTACTTGTATTATATAGGGCAAAATATGCAGTGACATTTGGGAAAAACAACTGATTAGAATTTTTAATAGTATGAAAACACTATTGTATTTGGCACAAATAATTGATTTCCATTGTTGAGCTATTTTTGTAATTGAAATCGTAAATAGAAATGTATTTGGCAAAGTTTTTTTAACACCGAAGGTGTTTTTTGAAGACGTTTAGAGCTTTATTTTAATCAACAGAGTACAGTGACGGGTTAATGGTTACTATGCATTTTTTTGGCGGTCCAGCCACACTCGTCGCATCGTGCGCAGTCATTACCGTTTTGTCTGCTGCGCGCGCATCGAGAGCACAAGGCTACCATCCTACGAATCTTAAAATTTCCTAGGCTTACATTTGTTTCAATATCCAACACTTTCCCTTTGAAACAAAAAACAATAAGAACAACGAGGCAAATAGCCCGCTACGATCTAAGTCCTAAATCCTGGATACATTTTTGGTGCTTGGTTACAGGCAATGCCTCCTTAGTCAGTACATCCGCAGACATGTCTTCGGTTCGCATATATGCAATGGTTTGTTATGCCTTGGGGTGATATTCTTGTTTCGAAAATTATTACAATTTCGTTGCACTCACTTTCTTTATTTAATTCGTGAAGTACCTTTAGTTCGGAGGGACAAATGACGACTGACTGTCCTCGGGAGCCGACAGAGTCGTGTCACAGTGAAACAGAGATGTTCTTAGGAGGCGATATGATTCTGCTGACCAGGGAACTACCGCTGTGAAGCGCTGTCCGGCAGAGTTCCCAGGGTCCGGCAAATGGCAGAAGATCAAAAGAATATTATAATATTAGGGCATAACAGGTATAGCACCGTTTTCAATCGCTTCTCGCACAAAATGATGCCTTAAATCTATGTGCTTAGTTCTACGGTGGTACATGGAATTTTCGGCTAACCGTTTGGCTCCTAAATTATCGTTATATATAGTTATTTGCGTTAGTTCTGTCAATCCGATTTCTAATAGAAAATTCCTTAAATACAGGCCTTCCGTCGCTGCATCCGTTAATCCCATGTACTCAGCTTCTGTTGATGACAAAGCTACAGTCTTTTGCTTACGGGACTCAAACGAAATCGGTGCAGCACTCAAGATAGAAACAGATCCCGTATAAGAGTGCCTATCATTTATGCAATTACCCCAGTCGGCATCAACATAACCCTTTATAGATTCACCATTAGGCTTGAACTCCAAATGATAATCCATAGTCCCCTTAAGGTAACGCAATACTCGCTTGGCTGCATCCCAATGAGCTCTACCATAGCAATCATTAAATTGACTTAACGAACTTATTGCATACGCTATATCGAGTCGAGTCGTCACGGCTAGATACATCAAACATCCAAGTAGTAATGCTATGGTAATTTCTCACATTCCTTTTCTTCAATTTGACTTAATTTTAGGCCGAGTTCCATTGGTGTTCGTATCGGATTTGCATCATTCATGTTGTACTTCTCCAACAGTCTTTCAATATAGTTTCTTTGACTAAGGATATACTTGTCTTCTTCCTTTCTAAAGTCTATACCTAAGCAATACTTTACTATCCCTAGGTCTCTTAATTCGACTTTACGCGATAGCTTTTCCTTAATACGTGATATATCAACACTGTTGCACGCGATAAGAATGTCATCTACATATATTATGATTAACAGTAATGTATTATTTTCACGCTTATAATAAATGCAAGGATTCGACCTTGATTGAGACATTCCTAATTGTTTCAGAGCTTTGTTGAGCATCAGATTCCACTGCCGTCCCGCTCATTTTAAACCATATATAGCTGTTTTAAGTAAACATACCTTGTTTCAGAGCTTTAATTCCTTTAACATTTTACTTGCCCGATTCGTAATTTCGGCTGATTCTCTCATTGATATTATTCTTTCAAGAGACTATTTGAACGCGTCCGGGACCTTCATGTATATAGGTACATCCAATCGACTGTTTAAGTATGCCGTTGTCACATCTACCTGGTGTACCTCCATCCTGAAACGAGTGGCTAACGCAACTAATAAACGTATAGAGCTTAATCGTGCCACAGGGGCGAACGTCTCATTGTAATCAAATCCGGGACGCTGACTTACATAGCTGCACTTTGTCTAGTCCACCCAGCATTACCTTCTACGATATATTGAGGATTCCTGTCAAACAATATGAATTAAGCTTAGAATTTGTAACATACACAGTAAGAAGGAAAATACAAACATTTTACATGTACAACACAAATTGTAATACTAACTTGAATTTACAGAAAGTTGTATTTATAAGAAAATATATTATAAATAACCTCTTCAATCCGGCTATCAAATTCGATCACCGACCACTGAATATGTATTATCTAAATGCAAACGACTCTTGGGTATTGACCGTATTCCTTAAATTACATTCCATTTGAATGTGCAATATAGGACGATTCAGAAAATGATTATTTTAACATGATTAAGAGTACACTGTACAAGTTCAACGTACATTCAATATTTACTCACAATCTGCACTTCTCTGCTTAATGACGATGCTGACAAATCATTCATCCTTCCTTCTTGTGCGTTTTTGGTCGTAGAATAAATAATAAAATTACGATCCATGCGTTCATTGGTGGTACGTGATCCACGTCTTATTTAATTTATTCATTCGTAGCATATTCCACTACATATTTGTACTACGTCTGTTTCAATAACTCTTTCAGTTTCTCATCCTTTGCTGAGGGCCTGGTACTATTATTCACTCCATCTGTAATAAATAATTCTCACAAAGAATCAATACTATAAAATCTTTATCTTTATAACAAATATCATACTTATCTAATAATTTTAAAGATAATTGGATACTTTTTTCCTCTTTACTTTTTTGTAAAAACACGTTCGTCCCCCAAATTTGGTTAGCAATCAATGATTGGTCTAGTACCTACGGTTTCTCCTAACCTTGTAAATGAACTTTATTCCATTTTGACAGCTCGGGCTGTTTTGAAAAGTTCATACTAATGTAGCACTTATACCAACTAATCTGAAGGAGATAAGATACTGCGGCACTCAGTGCCGCGGTTCGTTTTCACTCCGCGAGGGTCGCTGTAGAATGTCGTACCAAAAGTCGTACGAAGGTTGCCCTATCATGTGAGTGCGAAAATGGTAGTCCGTGACCGAAGGGACGACGATGACGATATCAGAACAACGATTCTGAGAGTGCTGAAAACATTACCATGCTATATCTTCACATAGGTAGCAGCAATTAGAGTCGGGTAAATTTTAAAAAATTCTTGATTTTTTTAGTTGGTCAGACGTTCATTTCTTTTTCTATAGCAACGAAGAAATTATATTTCTACTTCCCCCACTCCTGAAATCCTGATCCTTACTGTATATAACTCTGTAGCGTCTCGCTGGTATTCAACGCGCAGGGCGCGTTTCTCGCACCGCACAACGCAACGAGTTTCTTGATGTGAATCTTGTGAGGAGATGATCCGAGCGGCTAGATCAACTCTGGTTGGATCTGCGGAAATGAGGACTGGAGGAGAGTCCCAATGAGGGGCAATATGGGCTAGTGTGCTATGATTGTTATATTTATTCGTCAGCAAGGTTTCGTTTATAATCAGCTGTGAGGGGCACCCGAGGTGCCTTGACCTAATTTTCTCTGGGTTATTGTACTTCCACGTCGTGGCGGTTAAGTTATCGCAATAGCGTGGTTTAGTGGCGGTAGGTTACTGAACGCCCGGAGTGCTGACGCGGAGAATTTTTGCTGTTAGAATGGCGGACTAGGCGGGATTCTAATCTATCCCGCAATGCTGAGATTTCGAGCTCAGCTGTTCCAAGGGAGTTGACGAAGTAAGATTAGAATGAAGTGAAGATGAGTCGAGCTTGCGAAGCATCCTCTACTTGGCTTGATCAGTGGCCGAATTCGGTGACACTCTCCTTTGATCGACCCAGCCAGATGACTGCAGGGGGTCGACACTGCCATGTATTGGGGTGTAACGCTTTATGCACTACCGCCATCTTCGGTTGGAGTAAACCTTCTTCGCGAACTAAATTATTTGGCGGGCTATTCAAATTCATTTATTAAACGAAGGGATATTTTCGGGATTTAAAAAGAGACTTGCAATGATTAAAACAGGCGTTGCTTAAACTGACACACACAAATGTAAGAAAACAGTATATTGAACATAAAATAAGTAACAAAAGTGTCAGTGGTGCAATGCCTGTTTTAAATCACTGTAAGAACTGAAATAATTACATTAAACATTAGTTAAAAAGTCACATTTATTAAGAGAAAAATATTAATTATTATGAATGTATAAATGTACAAATTCTATACAAATTTAATTTTTGTTATGATTACTTGCATGATCTATAGATCGCATTTAATCCATTCAATTATTACAATTATTATAGTAAGAAACTACAAACTGTTCTTGATTTACACTATTACTGACAAACTCACGTTCGCGATTTAATACTCGAGGTAATCGAAACTTGTGAAAATATTGCCACTAATCGAGGTTAGGTTCACTTTGGTTCAGTTGTCCCGACTATTTTTATGCGCATCTACGCTGCGCCTCCTGGAGTCTCTTGCTATTGGTTAGACAATTTTTTCTCTGTTCTTCTCTTTCTATTAGACTGAAAAATCACGACACCAGCGCAGTCTTTGCTTGGAGTAGGTGAACTAACTTCAGCGTTACACCTCTCCCATAAGGAGTGTCGACCCCCTGGATGACTGCGCGTGAATACCTTCATCCCGTGGTGTGCCCTAAGGTTGGAGGTCTAGAAGCCTCCTGTCCAACGGAAGTCGCAGTGCCGCCATCTGTTTGTGGCTCGGTGCGCTTGGATCGCCGGAGTACCAAATTGCACTGGATGACACTACTGCGGCTCGCGGATTGCATCATCTTCGACGGGGAGTGCGATGGTCTCGGTCTCTGACTGGCTAGGAATGAAGTACCGAAGATCAGGAGTTCCGCTCGAAATCGTCGACTGACGTCGACGTTGACTAGCTTGTGGCGAACTTACAAAAAAAAAAAAAACATCTGCCGGGTTAAAGGCCGAAAAGCCGTTTTATAGACAGGGTGTTCCAATTGGTGAGAGGTCCGAGGGCCCAGGTAAAGGTGACGTTTCTGGGGCGCTCAGTGGGCTAGTATCCCAAAATCCTGGCCAAAAATCGAAAAACCAAGTTCGTTATATTCTGTTTTAATTCACATAGTTTTGTAAAGCCGGGTTTCCTGCGTGTAATACTGGACCTACAGCTACCTACGTTTTATACCTGCAGTTCTACCTTAGTCGGAACTTGGCCACCTTCGAGCGAGTAACGGTATGAGAATCGGTCCCGAAATACTCAACGTTCGTGTGTTGTGAATTTTTGTTGTCACCGGGTGTGTTTTTGACTACAAAAAATGAAGGCTACTTCTGAAGGTATGTAAAATATTATCTATGCATTGAAATTCAATTTTTTGTATTTCTTATTATGGAAAATAAGTATTAACTCTGCGCTTGTAGTACAAACGAGCGTGCTAATGTAGCGAAACAAAAGTAGAAAGATGGTTTGTATCTAAAGAGATCTAACTCTAATTTACAATTTAACATGTAGGAGATGTTTGTGGAATAAGAAATTCATAAAAATTGGCTGCCAGAAACTGCTTATTTCAGTGAAATATGCAAAAATAGAAACGCGCGTTCAATAGAGCGTTTTCGGAGCGATTCTATCTGTACCTGCGTCAAAGCAGGTATTCACTCCCGATACAATAGTAAGTTCCAACCAAGGGGGGAAATGTATATACCAGGTGTACACTATTGACCAGTGGAAGGGGAAATATAGGGTGTCCCAATTTTTCGTGAAATATATTTTTTTAGTTTATAATAGTTGAACTGTTTTGTAGTCATTTAATCTCAGGTTTTTGTTTTGATTTTCAGAATCACGTACCACGGAATATACACGTACAAAAAACACGTATACCTACATTGCTAGAAGAGCATATTAAAAAGCAAACGTGAGCATTTTTCTGTTTTACTGAAAACACAAAAAAACGATTAAGAAAATTCCTTTCCTACATAAAAAATGAATGGCATGAATCACGTCGAATAACGAACCAATTTTTAAATAAAAAAGAAAATTGATTAAATACTTGTATGACTGTTCAGGTGAATATATTTTCTTCTGAGTTTTTATTGCTGCCTTTGTTTTTATAAATATTTATAATATTCCGTTCAATTGCTCATTTATTCTGTGCTGAACGAAGAATCTTCATCGAGTGAACGAGGACGACCTTCAACATCTTTTGAAGACTCCAGTGAGCGAACAAAAAGAAGGAAAACCGCCAAAATTTGTGGTTCGACCAGTGTAGCAGAATTAACTTATGCTACTCAAATGGGTCTCCGTTCGCCAGGAGCCAATGACGCTGCTAATATTATCAAGGACATCACAATATCATCAATGAGAGTTTCAAAATATAAAGCTGCTATGAAATTGGCAAGCTTACCTTGCCCAACTGAGATGTCTGGAGATGAAGCCCTCGTGGATATTGTCGGATTGAAATTGACAAAACAGCAGTATTTAGATATTAGAAGTTCTCTGAGACGAAAACATTTCGATGCTTATCGCGCCTACGAAAAAGTTGCCGCTGCTAAAACCTGTTGTTATCTTACAGATGTTTCAATAACTGAGACATCAGCCGAAGTCAAAATAGTCTTTGTTAAACCATACGGGTGATAGAATTTTGATGGTTCAAACTGGTTATAAATTTATTAAGTCCTAAAGTTGCAAAAACGCTGAAAATGATATGCAAATGAGGCTGCAATGGTAGCTCAGGTCACAGCGAATACAAACAAAGTTTTTCTAAGGAGGAAAGTTCAGATAGCAATGTTTTCTTTACTTCAATGGTTCCATTACAAATTTTGGGCTCAGATGAATCCAATGAAGAAATAGTTGTTTGGAAAAGTCCCAGGCCTTCTTCCACGCGATTTTGTCGTCCAATTTGCGTTCAATTTTTGAAAGAAACTGTATCCTCTACGCTCAACGAAAAGCAGTATATTACAAATCAAATCGAATCTCTTGAGCTTTTTAAGGTAAAGTGAAACACGTCGAGGAAATTGATCAACGTCGATAAAGAAGATTTTTCTAAGTGCCTACGTTGCCGACGTTCGTTTTTATATTGACAGCTATGTCGAATTAAATTGGATATTGTACTAAATGGCATACTCCACCTGTCGTTTTTGTACAATAAATATCAAGAAATCGAAGTAAAACTTCAGAAATCCTCTGTATTCATGCTTTCTGGGGCCTTAATTGACTGCAGAGGGACCCCCTGCGCCATCTGTGATTACCAGGTCAATTAAATTTTCACTCCGAGACCTCGTATTTCCATCGTTTTAGCAAAGAAGCGCATACAACACTTTTTTTGCCTTTATCCCATTCAACTGCGAGTTTATCGATTACCAGAATGTTCTAAATTGTCGTAAAATTGTCCTGACCCTTTCGATTCTCATATTGGGGCCTTCGATAATTGTATATTGATCGAAATATGAGAGCTCGACGCCATTTTGGTTCTGGTCTGGATTGAGTTATACGCTTTTTTTGAAAAATCCAAATTTTTAATGTGTCAGGACAATTCTTAGATGATCAGGAGTGACGTGTCAAAGTTTCGGACAGTTTGGTCTAATACCCTCAATAAAAAAAAGTGTTGTACTCGAATCGACTGATTTGAAGGATGTTTCACTTCTCCTTAATACAATTATCGATGGGAAAGAAGTAACAGTCTTATTTGAACTTTTCTTTCCTATGATTGATGGGAAAGTTTGCAATTCAGTAACATATAACATCAGTCATGCGCTGATATTTGTGTAATTGTACGTCGAAACAGTTTAATGACCTTGACTTAATGAAAAAAGTGATGTAGAAAGACGACCTGGGATTATCAACGCTGCACACGTGGATACGTTGTTTTGAATGCTTATTGCACATGGGCTATAAACTTGGACTTCATAAGTGGCAAGCTCGAAATAGCAATGAAAAATCTTTGGGTGCTGAACGAAAGCGCATAATTCAAGCGGCATTCAAAAAGGATTTACATTTAATTGTAGACAAGACAAAAGAAGGGTTTGGCAGCAGTAACGACGGAAATACTGCAAGAATTTGTTTGAAAACACGACAGTTTCTGCGAGATTATTAGGAGTCGATGAAAATTTAATGAAAAGATTTCACACTATATTGCAAGTAATGTCCAGTTGTTTTACTGTAAATGTGAGTGCATTTAAGGAGTATTGTTTTGAGACAACTGAGATTTTCGTTGATCTTTATTCTTGGTATACCATGACAACAACAATTCATAGCTCATTAACCCTTTCGTTACCTTGGACGAGATATCTCGCGACCCAATACTGGCTGATTAACGCTTTTGACGAGATATCTCGCGACCCGATACTGGCCGATCAACGCTTTTGACAAGATATCTCGCAATCAGGTAGTAGCGGATTAACGCTTTTGACGATAATCTAGCTTTCTAGCACCAATATTTTGACATTCTAGATGAATATATTTTATAACTAATTCTATTCGTATAGCTAAAAGGAAGAAATAAATACAGCTACTACCGGATCGCGAGATATCTCGTCAAAAGCGTTGATCGGCTAGTATCGGGTCGCGAGATATCTCGTCGAAAGCGTTGATCGGCTAGTATCGGGTCGCGAGATATCTCGTCGAAAGCGTTGATCGGCCAGTATCGGTTCGCGAGATATCTCGTCAAAAGCGTTGATCGGCCAGTATTGGGTCGCGAGATATCTCGTCCAAGGTAACGAAAGGGTTAATAATAGAGTGGTCCTCGCTTCCAATCGGGCAAATGTCTGAAGACGCCCAAGAGGATCGTAATAAAGATATTAAAAATACGATGAGAGCTTTTCCCGCAAGTGTTCAAGGACCGCGACAATGCAAGATGTATTTCTTCATCGCCTTCTTGTAACGTCTGACCCTCTTGTATCTAGTTTAATTAGGAAATATACTAAAAAAATGCCATGAAATATACTAAAAAAAAGCCTATCACCGGAAGCTGTGAAACTTTTGATTCCCTCGAAAGGCTTCTCATCAGTGGTGTATCGTTTAAACGAATCTGCGGAATCTTCCTATGATGAAGCATTGAGTTCCACTGATAACGACGAAGATTTTGACTAATTGTAATCTTAACGTACTATTTTTCTTTCCCTGTGCACATGTTTAATAAACACTTATCAACTAACACAGGTTTCATTATTATCATACTTTCATGTTTATTGTTCGAGCCGAATGAACAAGGGCTCAATCGAGAACGAATTTCTTTATCTCAGATAGCAATTATCATGTCACGTGTGGTTTTCAAGCCAATACGTAAATTTCAATTATTTATTGCAAATACGGTCTAATCCATAATTTAATAATTATAACGCTAGAATTATTTGGAATGCTCTCTGCAACGGTCTGGGTGTTCTATTTCTTCCGTATTTCAAGTTCCGTTTATTCTTTCTCGTGTCTCTCATGTCATATAGCACCATTGATTCAGTCACGTATTATGCTCATAATTTAAATGGATGTCTAAACAGAAACTCTAGCGCTTCGCTCTCTTATCTACTACCGCGGTCCTTTAGCCCATGATTCGTTTACTTCTAGTCCTATAGCCCATTTTTGTTATTCCCCACCTAAGCCTTCTTAAACAACATTAACTTTTCCCCTTCTCAGTCCTCATGAACCAATCACTTTCGATTATCGATCCCACTTTAATTTCTCTACGCCTATCAGTAAACGCTTTGTAAAAAACTCCGCCCTAGAGGACAGCATCCGAAAGCGTTCTGGACCAAAGTTCCTCTGGGCATCTTCAGAATCAAATCTTCCACCGCGAGAGACGGACATCTCCTGCTCTCAGAGACAATCAAGTCTCTCCGCGACTCCAAATAGCCACCCGCGAATTTGTACCGTGCGACCGCCGCCGTTCATAGTGTCATATTTTACAATTGTTATCGAACTTACTCGTTATTGTTAATAAACTGTTTCTGTTACGAATTCAAGTCATGTGCCCGAACTCATAAAACAGACCTGACTTGAGATTTCGTCGAGAATTAATCAGTCCTCAAAATTTCTCTCACATCCAGTGCAACCCGCGTTCAGACTTTCTTTCGAACATCCGCAACATTTATATAACGTTTTTATATTAACGCAGCCAACATTTTTAATGGCGCCATAATTTATCCACCAACGGGAATTTTGAAGTTCTAGTATCAAAATTGGATTTAGCGACCACGAAATCCGTGAGAAATCCATTTTTATAAAAATCCTACTACTTTTACATTTTTTTTTGCCACATTAGGTCGGCTATTTTCAATCATTAAATTCTGTTTCCAGAATTGGGTTCAGCAAACTTTTGAAATCTTGGAAAAAAAAAAGGAAATCTTGAGAAACCCGTTTTTTTTTTTTTAATGAAAAGTGCAACAATTTTGTAATTTCTTGTCCGCCATTTTGAAATTCGGGATTTTGTTGTCAGATTTGAATTCAGCTACCACCACTACCGTGCGAAACTCATTTTTATAAAAACCCAACGATTTTTTACATTTTTCTTCACCATATTGGTCCACCATTTTGCATTTTAAAATTTTGTTTCCAGATTTGGAATCAATGACCCTAAAGATCTTGAGAAGCAATTTTTTCGAACAAAAGCCTAGTCATGATTAAATTGTTTACCCGTCATTTTGAGTTTTAAAATTCTGTTACCAGATTTGAATTCAGCCACCTCAAAAATCTGCAAAACACCTTTTTTCTTATAAAAATACAGTCATTTTGTGATTTCGTGTCCACCATTTTAAAATTCGAAAATATGTTGTCAGATTTTGATTCAGTGGCCACAACTACCGCGAGAAACTTATTTTTATAAAAATTCTACCGTTTATATATTTTAATCCACTGTTACGGGGCGGCCAAGCGGATGCGATGCCGGGGTAATTCAGATGGAGATTACCCAAATCTTGCGCGTAACGATTATTTTAAGTTTGTGAGGAGATTGATCCGAGCGGCTAGATCAATTCCTCTGGTGGGATCTAGGGGAGTGAGGAATAAAAAGGGGTGCGAACGAATGGCTATGTGGCTAGTGTATTTAGATTTGCATTTATTCGTACGTGAGGTCTGAACTACAGTCAGCTGGAAGGGCAGCCGAGGTGCCTTGACCTAATTTCTCTAGATTAATATACTTCCGCGTCGCGGCGGTTCGGGTGTCGCGATAGCGCGCTTTAGCGGCGGCAGGTTACTGGACGCCGGTGTGCTGACGCGGGAATTCTTACTATTTTAATGGTGGTCTGCGCGTGATTCTATTTCGCGATGCTGAGATTCGAGCTCAACTGTTTAATGGAAGTCGATGGATTCTTAATCTATCCGGTTAACCGGAGCAAGGCATGGAAATCGCGATAGTGGTTAGAATTCGGTTTTGGTCGGAGAGGAAGGGTTAATAAATAAACTAGAATGAAAATGAGGATGAATCGAGCTTGCGAAGGATCCTCTACCTGGCTTGTTCAGCGGCCGTAATCGGTGACAGTTTCTTTTGATCGACTCGGTCGGATGACAGTGCGTGAACACCTTCGTCCCGTGGCGTGCCCTAGGGTTGGAGGTCTCCTAGAAGCCTCCCGTCCGACGGAAGTCGCAGTGCCGCCGTCTAGTCCCGACTCGGAGGTTGGATCGCTGGAGTACCGGATGGCGCTACTGCAGCTCGCAGGATAGTGGTCCTTGGCAGGGAGTCCTTTGGTCTCGGTCTCTGACTCGCTAGGAACGGAGTACCGGGGACCAGGAGCTCCACTCGAAGTTTCAATAACGACTGACGTTGACTTATTGACAATTGACTAAAGACTTTCGACTAATGACATGCCGTCTTGATCGGACTGCTGGTTTTATTAGCAGGATGTTCCAATTGGTGGGGGTTTCCTAGGGCCCAGGTGAGGGTGGCGTTTCTGAGTCGTGCTGATGCGTTGCGGAGTCATCAGGTTGTTTGCCCCGGGTCGGTCGATGACTTTTGGAGCCGTTTGGCCGATGAACTCGTTGGATCCTTTCGCAAGAGTTTCCTAATCGCGTTTCTGTACTCAGATTTCCATGGCTAGCTCCGGTGATTGAAAAATAGGGTTTTTCCCTACGTTAGGGTACGGAAGGTGCCTACGTAACAAATCCCAAAATACAAATTTCATTTTTGAGGTTTTGGCCCGCTTTTTCGTCATTTTCTCCACTGTGCGGCGGCGGCGATTATGGTGGTCGACATTTGGTAGAGTTTTCCGTTAAATACACACAATTACAATAAGATGTGAAATCATGTAAAAAAACACCTTCATCGGGTGAGAAAAATTTCGCAGAACACAGATGTGCCCGTCACAATCTGTTCCGATTATAATTTCGGTTACATTATATTATTTATAAACTTAATTATTTAAATGGATACAAAACGCCTGAGATTAGTTACTATGTACCAAACACAAAAAATATCTCAATTCTGGTTCATTACTAACTTTTCTAATATAAAGTATTGAAATACAGAATGTATGATATAAAAAATATAAACAGTTTTTAAAACATTTTTATAGAACCTCATAATAACCTTTTAATAATGATAGGAATATAATAATTTTATGAAAGTATTATAACACGTGTGTTATTATAGCATGTTGAAAGAGGGGGGGAGAACACAAATATTATGAATATACCATAAGATTTACGCGAAGTCAGGTTTACGATCGTCAATAGAAAGTCGTATATTTGGTGACATTGACACAGTAAAGTTCCAATATCTTCAAGGTTATTTTTTATGTTTTTATGCTGTTTGCCAAAAAATGTTTAAAAACTATTTATATATTCTGTGTTTTAATATTCCAGCTTAAAAAAGTTATTAAGGGGATGTGAATGTGGAATCCGAAAGCTCAATCGTTCATAAAACTTTTCTACGAACTGGGTGTCTCAAATCGTTTCATACTTTAAATCGTGAATATGGAGGCCCTAAGGCAGGTCCTGAAACTCGCGAAATTTCATTTTTATAAACTATTTTCGAATACCTATAAACATATTTGAAAAGAATTGAAATTTCATGAGTTCCAGGACCTTTCTTATGGTCTCCCTATTCACGTTGTAACGTTTCAAACTATTTGGTAAATCGAGTTGGGAGAAAAGTTTTATAAACAAAGCCTCTTTGACGCCACTTTCACGTCACCTTAATGTTATTTATCAAAAGTGAGAAAGTACTCTTCCTGTATCTCTTCATTTTGGATTCCAAGCCTTCAAAAAGCGTGAAACATAAAAAACTAGAACGGAGGAAATCATGTTGGCTTTAGTCCATGATAAATAAAAAAGGTTTTATACAGAAAATGAAATCTCATGAGTTCCAGGACCTACTTTAGAGCCTCCTTGTTCACACGGTAAAATTTGAAACTAATCGGTACACCCATTTCGGTGAATACTTTCATGAAAGATCTGACCTTTCATATATACAGGGTGTAACAGTCTAAACTGGTAGTTTACGGTTTATACAGCGCTATCCTTGTTGAAAAAGTAGTCGAAAAGTCCTGTACTATTTTTTTTTTTCTACAGTGCATACATTTTCTGTAACAACTACTTAAATGAGGCACAGCCAGTCAATCGCGTTCTTGAAAAGAAGGCATAGCGGAGACGACGCCGGCAAGACTGCTACGCCGCAGACAGCGAACGCAGCCCTACCGACGTCCGCTCCGCTATGCCTTCTGTTCGAAAACTCGATTGATTGAATGTACTTATATTAGTTATTACAGGAACTTTATGCTCAATAGGAAAAAGTAGTACAGGACGTTTCGATTCCTTTTTCAACGAGGATAGCGCTGTATAAACCGTGACTACGAGTTCTATTATTCCCTGTATATAGGCTGACTCTTGCATATCACGTTAAGGTGAAGTAAAACACGTCGAGGAACTTGATCAACGTTGATAAAGAAGATTTTTCTAAATGCCTACATTGCCGACGTTCGTTTTTATATTGACAGCTGGGTCGAATTATATTGTGTATTGTACCAAATGGCATACTCCACCTGTCGTTTTCGTACAATAATTATAAAGAAATCGAAGTCAAACTCCAGAAATCCTTTGGATTCATGCCTTCTGGGGCCCTAATTGACTGCGGAGGGACCCCCTGCGCCATCTGTGATTTCCAGGTCAATTAAATTTGCACTCCGAGACGTAGTATTCCCATCGTTTTAGCATAGAAGCGCATACAATACTTTTTTTGCATTTATCCCGTTCAAATGCGAGTTTATCGATTACCAGAGTGTTCTAAATTGTCGTAAAATTGTCCTGACCCTTTCGTTTCTCATATCAAAACCTTCGATAATTGTATATTGATCGAAATATGAGAGCTCGACGCCATTTTGGTTCTGGTCTAGACTGAGTTAAACAATTTTTAAGAAAAATCCAAATTTTTAATGTGTAGGGACAATTCTTAGATGATCAGGAGTGACGTGTCATAGTTTCGGACAATTTGGTCTAATACCCTTAAAAAAAAGTGTTGTATTCGAATCGACTGATATGAAGGATGTTTCACTTAATCTTAAGGGAATGTGAAAGTGGCATCAAAGGGGTCTCGTTTATGAAACTTTCCTCCGAACTGAGTGTGCCGAATCATTCCAAACTTGACAATGTGACTATGGAGGCTATAAGGAAGGTTCTGACACCCATAAAATTTGAATTTTAGCAAAATTTATGTTTGATATTTTCCAAATTTTGTATAAAAAAATATAATTTCATGAGTGTCGGGACCTTCCTTATAGTCTCCATGTTCAGTTTGTAAAATTTGAAACGTTTGGCACACCCAGTTCACAGAGAAGTTTCATGAACGAGGCCCCTTTGATGCCATCTTCATATCCCCTTAACGCCATCTGGACCCCTCCACTCAATGTTAAGCGGGTATAACCATTCCATAAAACTTTTGGCACCTTAAAACCTTGGTCTAAAACTTCTTTCTCAAAAATGATCGAATTCAAATATTAGACCGTTTCCGGACTATCTTGACACCCTGTACATACGGGTCAAATTGAAATCTTTCTCCGTTTTTGAAGTCTGTTAAGGTGAAGTGAAACACGTCGAGGAACTTGATCGACGTCGATAAAGAAGATTTTTCTAAATGCCTACGTTGCTGACGTTCGTTTTTATATTGACAGCTGTGCCGAATTATATTGGATATTGTACCAAATGGTATACTCCACCTGTCGTTTTCGTACAATAATTATAATGAAATCGAAGTAAAACTCCAGAAATCATCTGAATTCATGCTTTCTAGGGGTCCTAATTGACTGTAGAGAGGCCCCCTACGCCATCTGTGATTACCAGGTCAATTAAATTTTCACTCCGAGACCTCGTATTACCATCGTTTCAGCACAGAAGCGCATACAACACTTTCTTTGCCTTTATCCCGTTCAAATGCGAGTTTATCAATTACCAGAGTGCTCTAAATTGTCGTAAAATTGTCCTGACTCTTTCGTTTCTCATATCAGAGTCTTCGATAATTGTATATTGATCGAAATGTGAGAGCTCGACGCCATTTTGGTTCTGGTCTGGGCTAAGTTAAAAAATGTTGTCCAAAAATCTTAATTTTAAATGTGTCAGGACAATTCTTAGATGATCAGGAGTGATGTGTCAAAGTTTCGGACCGTTTGGTCTAATACCCTTAAAAAAAAAGTGTTGTATTCGAATCGACTGATTTGAAGGGGGTTTCACTTCACCTTAACACGTTCGTGCCGTGTGGGACGTATACGCCCCACGGTCCATTTACGACAGCGTACTCGTCATTTGTTTCGGCACTAAACGTGTTAAAAGTGTTGCGTGCCTTTTTTAGTTTTATATTTTATAGAATTACTTCATCGTTTTTACTGTGTAGAACAAAATGGCCAGAGGAATTGAGGCATGCAGGAAGGAAATGAAAAATAATTTGCGACGACAATCATCGTATTCAATGACGTTCTTTTTCGTGGCAAGCTTTGCTGCTGGACCCATGATTGTTGATTAGATGGTCTCCTGTAGTTGATCGGCATTTTTTGCGATCGCTTGCAGAAGAAAAGCATACATTAATTAGCGAAATTGTCTTTACTATATAAATGTATATTATTATGTAATATTTATTATTATTCCAAATTTATAAACTGAAGTTTAGTAATAAATATGTAAAGTGGATAAAGTAGTCACGAGACTAGAAGGTTGCCATCATGGAAGCCTTTAAATATAACATATAAGTTTGACTTCAACCTGTTAGTACAGAAAAGAGCATTAGCGCTTTCTTGTACTAACGTTGTACTAACAGGTTAAAGTCAAACGTTCTACGGCACATACATTTAATGTTTAAAACATACCTTTAAGGTGATGTGAAAAGGTTATTCTACATATGTAAAACGTAAAAATATTTATAAAACTTTTCTCCAAATTGGGTGCACCGAATCGTTGGAAACTTCAGCATATGATTATGAAGGCCCTAAGGAAGAACGTGGTGCTCATGAAATTTTATTTTTAAAAACAATTTTTTTTATTTACCCCAGATGAGAATCAAGAATACATTTTTTTTAATAAAATTTCATGAGCACCACATTTTTTCTTAGGGCTTTCATAATCACGTGCTGAAGTTTCAAATGATTCGGTGCATCCGGTATGGAGAAAAGTTTTATAAATATTTTTATATTATACAGGGTGCCCCATAATAGATAATAAAACTCTCAAGAGGTGAAAGAGGGTGAATTTTTAACTAGAAGTTCCTTTTCCATTTTTTGCTCGGGACATATTTCATCGAATTATTAGTAGTAAAAGTTGACCAACGAGGCGACGCGCGGCCGAAGTCCGCAGGGGCGTGGCTCGCCGCAGGGCCCCTCGCTCATGCCTGACGTTCCTCCAGAAAAATGTCATTTTAATATGTCAAATTATTTAATAAATAAATAAGAATAAAAACAGTTATAAATCGATCAAATAATTAGTTTAAAAATCATTCTTTACATAATTAATCAACAAATTACTGAATGATCGACTAATTGTCTAATTAATTAATTAAGTCATTCAAAGCAGGGTGACGGATAAAAGGTTTCAAAACAAATTTGTTGTTTAAAAACAATTTATTTTTGCGAAAATTTTCGTGTTGGAAAAATTAATTGCTATTTAACAATAAATTTGCTTTGAAACTTTTCACCTGCCTCTCCACTTTCTCAAAAAATGAAATGTTTTCACGTTGAATTAAGCAAGGAATTGATTAATTAACCAACCAGTGAATAAATGGATGACAATTAATTATTTGATCGATTTAGAACTGTTTTTATTCTTATTTATTTATTTATTCATTCGTTTATTTAATAATTTGACATATTAAAATGACATTTTTCTGCAGGAACGTCAGGCATGAGCGAGGGGCTCTGTCGCCCGCTACGCCCCTGCGGACTTCGGTCGCGCGTCACCTCGTTAGTCAAGTTTAACTACTAATAACTCGATAAAAAATGTTCTGAGCAAAAAATAGAAAAGCAAATACTAGTTCAAAATTTCACCCTCTTTCATCCCTTCAGAGGTTTACTATCTATTACGGGGCACCCTGTATATACATAGAATGACCCTTTCATATGTGCCCATAATTATGAAAGTGGTCTAAGTCATATATTTTTTGTTTCGAAAGTACTTTGAATTAATTTATTATAGTTTAAAATAATGTGGCGTGAAATAACTGATAAACTCATTTTTTTTTTTCAATTTTGACTTAGACCACTTTCATAATTATGGGCACATATCACCTTAAGCAAGTTATTCAGTAACAAATACCATTCACCCTGTAACTTAAATTTATGTATCATTTTAAGGCACTTGCCTTAGATTTACTGCTATGCAAATCAAGAAAATCTGCAAAGAACATGTATCACATATGACTGCGAGCTTAAACGTCGAAAAATAATTGAAAACTACATTTTGGATTAGTTTTTCGAGTTACTACAAGATTGCAACAGCAATTAATTATTTTGGCAACCGGTGGTCACTTTGACCTCCTTTCCCCTACTCTTGGTAATCCTAGCATATTTTCTCAAAATTTTACGGACGTTTGTTCGAGTTACAAATCTTTGAAATTCATAGGCATTTTTATGAATATGGAACATGCTACCAAGCACAGAATTTGGGAATTTTTCATTCTAAAAGGATGTAAAAAACAGCACCATCGCGCTTGTTCGATTTACAAATCTATAAAGGGCATTAGCATTTTGATGAATATTTCTAACGTATACAGAATTACAAGATTCTGACTTCTGAAGGGATGTACAGAATAACGCATCGGAGTATCAGAAATCCTACTGAATCAACCTTTAAGGTGATATGAAAGAGTCATTCTACATATATAAAATGTTAAAATATTTATAAAACTTTTCTCCAAATTGGATGCACCGAATCTTTGGAAACTTCAGCGTGTGATTATGGAGGCCCTAAGGAAGAACGTGGTGCTCATGAAATTTCATTTGTAATAAAAAAAAATAGTCTATCTCAGACTAGAACCACTCGTACATTGTTTTTTTTTTAATTCCATGGGCACCACTTTCTTCCTTAGGACCTCCATAATCATGTGCTGAAGTTTCAAGTGATCCGGTGCAGCCAGTTTGGAGAAAAGTTTTATAAATGTAGAGTGTCACTTTCATATCACCATGAGTAGATCGTAATTTTTGGGTTTGTTCTTTCTTCAGAAGAACCAGTATACGACATTTAAGAAGAATTTCCAGATGAGTAATTTCTCGGTAATAATGTCGAAGGAAATTCTAAGTCAGAAGGATGAGCTGATGAACGTAAAGCGAATAAGAAACGTCAACGACAACACGGCATTAAGAAGATGGCGTCTTCTGGCAAAAGCTCTCACCTGTTCCCCACGGCTGATGAGCCAGACCAAGGATGATATATCCATACGTCGATTTACTACTTTCGGTTTGGTCTCCCCATTAGTCCTAGTGAACGTGGTCACCGATCCGGGGTCCACGTGGTGCGAGTATTCCACGGTGATCAACGACAAATTTTACGACGTACAGATCAGGCGAATTAATAAGAACTTTACGGCTAATGAACTGATCGGATTCAATAACACCGGAAATGTCTGCGTCTGGCCATCCGAAGAGTGCCTGGCCTATTATCTTCTGAAGAACGAGTGGATCTGTAGAAACAAGATGGTGTTGGAACTTGGTGGTGGAATGAGCTGTTTGGCTGGCATTTTTGCTGCTAAATATTGTAATCCCAGCGGTGTTGCCTTGACCGATGGCAATGTCACCAGTGTAGATAATACCAGGTGCATTGTCGCTAGAAACAACATGGCGGACTTCGTCAAGTGTGGCGTAGTGCAGTGGGCTAGAGCGGCCAGAGCACTCAGACAAACTGAGTATAGTGACAAGAGTGCACAGGTGATTCCTTGTTTCCGTTATAAAGCCTGCACACTTCCATTCGACTAAAATTTAATGAAAAAAATGGAGCTATTTACTTTGCTATAAGAAGACTAATATATTATTAAATTTTTTAAGGTGAAGTGAAGCCCGTCTCAATCGAATCGATTCGAATAAAACGCGTTTTTTGAAGGGTATTCCACTGAATTAGCTGGAATTGTAGTACACAACTTGTGAGCACCTGAGGAATATACTGACGCTTTCAAAATTTGTGTTACCAGAGAAACTTGTTTACTCAGTCCAGACCAGAACAAAAATGGCGTCATGCTTTCATATTTCCATCAATATACAATCGTATTACGGCCGTAATGTTACAAACGGAGGTCTCAGGACCGTCGGTTACTAATGTAGAACGATTTAAAGTAGGGTGAAAGGCTCTGAGAAATTTAATCGACGCCGATGAAGTAAAATCCATTTATACCCTTTTTGATGGTAATGCCATTTTGGACACTCAAGTGATAACATAAGCCGGCGCGCCACTTTACCGACATTTATATTTATGTTGAAGTCTGTTAATCTACGTTGAGAATTATACGAAATGAAGCGATATCTCATTTCGGTAAAGCAATGCTAAAGAAATCGATGTAAAATTGTCGAAATGCAGTAGATTTGTGATTTTTTATACTCTAATTTCCTGTAATAACTAATTGAAATACAGTCAATCAATGGCGTTCCCCTATGGGACGCATTGCGGAGAAAACGCCGGTAGGGCTGCGTTTGACTATCTGCAGCGTAACAGCCGTAAGATGTCCTCTCCAATATGCCTTCTATTCGAGAACGCGATTAATCGGCTGTGCCTCATTTAGTTGTTACGCAAAAGTTATGCTCTATAGGACGAAGCAGTACAGGACTTTTCGATTCCTTTTTCAATAAGGTTAGCGCTGTATAAACCGTAACTACGAGTTCTGTTATACCCTCTATAGGCTAGCCCTTAACCCTTTCGTTACCTTGAACGAGATATCTCGCGACCCAATGCTGGCCGATTAACGTTTTTGACGAGATATCTCGCGACCCGATACTGGCCGATCAACGCTTTTGACGAGATATCTCNACCGGATCGCGAGATATCTCGTCAAAAGCGTTAATCGGCCAGTATTTGGTCGCGAGATATGTCGTCCAAGGTAACGAAAGGGTTAATAATCGAGAACGTACATTCGAATGTGATAAAGGCAAAAGAATTGTCGTACAAGCGTCTGTGCTAAGATGAAGGTAAAACGTGTACTGCGCGAGATCTTGGAGAGAAAATTTAGTTCTCAGTGAATTCAACAGATGACGTTCAACAGGTTGGCGTCCTACCATCGATTAGAGTATCGGAAATTATAAATTCAGGAGATTTCCTGGTTATTTATCGATCAATTTATAATCATTGTACTGAAATGACATAGCGTATGCCGTTGCAAAAAATACTTAATGTAATACTGCACAGCTGTGGATGTAGATATGAACGTCGGTATCGTAGAACGCTGTTCCAGATAGTATGTTCGTAGAAGAAATTGGTGTTACCGACAACAATTAAGGTGAAGTGAAACACGTCGAAGAACTTGATCGATGTCGATAAAGAAGATTTTTCTAAATATCTACGTTCCCGATGTTCGTTTTTATTGACAGCTATGTCGAATTATATTGGGTCTTGCACTAAATGACATACTCCACCTGTCGTTTTCGTACAATAACTATAAAAAAAATCGAAGGAAAACTCCAGAAACCCTCTGGATTCATGCTTTCTGAGGCCATAATTGACTGCAGAGGGACCCCCTGCGCCATCTGTGATTTCCAGGTCAATTAAATTTGCACTCCGAGACCTAGTATTCCCATCGTTTTAGCATAGAAGCGCATACAATACTTTTTTTGCATTTATCCCGTTCAAATGCGAGTTTATCGATTACCAGAGTGTTCTAAATTGTCGTAAAATTGTCCTGACCCTTTCGTTTCTTATATCAGAGCCTTCGGTAATTGTATATTGATCGAAATATGAGAGCTCGACGCCATTTTGGTTCTGGTCTGGGCTGAATTAAACATTTTTTTCCAAAAATCCAAATTATGAATGTATCAGGAGAATTCCTAGATGATCACGAGTCATGTGTCAAAGTTTCGGACAGTTTGGTGCAATATCCTGAAAAAAAAAGTGTTGTATTCGAATCGACTGATTTGAAGGGGGTTTCACTTCACCTTAAGTTTCTTGATGAGTTTCATTTCATCTTACGAGGTTACGCCATAATGAGTGTCTGAAAATTATTACGACGTTTTGCAATTTTTGACGAAAATAAGCAAAATTAAATTCAATTCTTCTCGATGGATTTTTGCTATACCAGGATAAAAGGACATGTTAATATCTTTTTTTAAACACAAGGTGACGGCTGTAGAGGAGTTTTTTCGTTAATACTACTTCGGGCAACCCTCGTTGTGGTGACGTCGCACAGTGGCGAAAATGGCAAAAAAGTTGATTAAAAGTATTTGTTTGCCAGAATGTGAAATTGTTGCATTCTAATATTATATTTCATCACTTTTACCTTCCGTTTTTAATTCTTCAGAAGAAAAAATTACAAAAAATGTTTAAAATAAAACAAAGAAGAATGCACTAACGAAATGTATGCATATTTACAGTAAAATTCTTTTAATTTTTTTAATTACTTATTTTACAGCTATTTTGCACATTTTTTAGTTCTAAAACTACATTGCTAAATGTAAAACTGTGCGCGCATGAAACATAAGAAGTACAAAAAAGAACATACATATAGTAAAAGAAGATCTTTAATTAGGAATAATTTCTTGCTCTTTCAGAAGTCCAATCATGGAACCAACAATGTGCATTATGAAGATATCTTACTTCTCTCTACTCGTACAAGTAGAACGCCAGATATCAGCAGCCAATTCTTTTTAATTTCAACGAACAATAGTACAAGCTAACGATTCTCATTTGAAACACCGCGGAATATTACGAGATTCATAACTATTTCAGTAATTGAAAATAAAGTGTAAGAATATCTCATTGGAGAAAAAGAATAATTTCATGCAATATTTAAAATTTTTGAACCTATGTAAAATAAACTGTCAAAGTCTTAAAATATCCTACAATTTACAGAATTGGGAAGATATATTTCCTTAAAAAAATCACCCTTAAACTCGGTAAAATCTTCCTTCTTAGTGACCGATTCCAGTAATTCGTAGGAATGTCATTTTTAGATCGACTTACAGAACCGTACGTAATAATTACGCTTCCGTCCTTTTGGCGATAAATGTCCGAATCAGCCCTCTGCCCAATCTGGCAATCAATAATCCTAAAATCCGAATTTCTTTTTTCATATTTTAGCCAGCTTTTTCGTCATTTTCGCCACTGTGCGCCGATTACGGGCCACTCTTTAAGGTGGAACGGAAAAACAAAAATATCATGTTTCTATACAGGGTGTAATAGAACTCTTCACGGTTTATACAGTGCTATCCTTGTTTAAAAAGGAGTCGAAAAGTCCTGTACTATTTTTTCCTACAGTGCATAAATTCCCTGTAATAACTAATAGAAGTACAGCCAATCAATCACGTTCCCCTACGGAACGCATAGCGGAGAGAACGCTGATAGAGCTGCGTTCGGCTGTCTGCGGCGTAGTAGCCTGTAATAGTACGGATTAGGCCGTGCAATATGCACCGTCTTTTCCACACTGTCGTGAGTCCGAGCCGCTTCAGAATTTTCCGGGAAAATTAAATCACCGATTTCCGAGGTGCGAAGACCCGAGTAAGAGAGAAGCAGGCGTGCGAATTAGAGAAGGATCGCGACGTCTCGTGCCGCGCAGACAATGTTTCGGTTTCTTATGCGTCTAGGCTTCGCTCGCTCAGCTGATCGAGGCCGAAGTTCCGAATCGAGTTCGTGTTTCGATATCTCGAACGCTCCAAGATTCTTAATCACCTTTGATTACGGATTATCTAATCGTTTTCACTGTTGAGATGGATTTAAGTTGGATAGGAATTGAGCTCTCAGATTGACGATTTATCTCACAAGAGTACGCCAACTGCTCATCATCGAATCCGGATAAAAAGGATTCAAGGTGTGGGTGCAAATGAGTTGGTTTCCTTCGTATTTCGGAATCCCGTTAATCCCGTAATTTCTTATTTTGTTCAATTCTCAAATTGAGTTGAATTAATTTATTAGATTCCTGGAGCACTGCTCTACAGGTTTAGTCTCAACTTAACTTGGGTTATCTTGCTTCGGATATTCACTGGCTTACGGTTTTTTAGGTTTGGTAGGATGTTTTGTCGTAGGTTTTTATTCACTTCTTCGTACCGCGATTCTTTTATTCAACTGGGAAAGCTGGGCAGATCGGAGGCAATCACAATGATAGAGTCCGAGCTGTCTTTCACAATTGAAAATAGTGTTAGTTCCTGCTTCAGAGTTGTCGCATTGACAAGGCCGAAGGTACGGATCTACACTTCCTTTCTACTCTTTTCATCTCAATCTGCTTCGATTGATTTCTGTCATGTATGGCTCTTTTCTTCTTATTTTCACGTTCTAATTTTCGTATTTTTGGGAGATGCTGCAATAGCACAGTCCCAGGATTGTGTTTAAAAGGACTAAGAATTAGGGATGCGATGGCTACAACAATGGCAGAGATCGCTGGTTTTGGGATTTATTTTAGAATTTTTCCTCTCTGTGAATTTTATTTCATAAAAGATCGTCGGATTCCGACTTACTCCGGTTTTTCCTCTATCTGCTCGCGCTTCTAACTCTTGTCCAATTTAGGGACTTGAATTTCTCCTAGTGCTATTCGAATTCTGGTATGTCTATTCCTATTGAAAATCAAATCTAATCTGTCTTTGTTAGTGTTTTTGTTACGTTCCGCTCCACGACCCGGCTCAAAGGACCAGAAAATGATGTTGCGGATGTTCGAAAGAAAGTCTGAACGCGGGTTGCACTGGATGTGAGAGCCAAATTTTGAGGACTGATTAATTCTCGACGAAATCTCGAGTCAGGTCGGTTTTATGAGTTCGGGCACATGACTTGAATTCGTAACAGAAACAGTTTATTAACAATAATGAGTAAGTCCGATAACAATTGTAAAATATGACACTATGATCGGCGGCGGTCGCACGGTACAAGTTCGCTGGTGACTATTTGGAGTCGCGGTGAGACTTGATTGTCTCTGATAGCAGGAGTTGTCCGTCTCTCGCGGTGGAAGATTTGATTCTCTTGATGCCCAGAGGAACTTTGATCCAGAGCGCTTTCGGATGTTGTCCTCTAGGGCGGAGTTTTTTACAAAGCGTTTACTGATAGGCGTAGAGAAATTAAAGTGGGATCGATAATCGAAAGTGATTGGTTCATGAGGACTGAGAAGGGGAAAAGTTAATGTTGTTTAAGAAGGCTTAGGTGGGGAATAACAAAAATGGGCTATAGGACTAGAAGTAAACGAATCATGGGCTAAAGGACCGCGGTAGTAGATAAGAGAGCGAAGCGCTAGAGTTTCTGTTTAGACATCCGTTTAAATTATGAGCATAATACGTGACTGAATCAATGGTGCTATATGACATGAGAGACACGAGAAAGAATAAACGGAACTTGAAAATACGGAAGAAATAGAACGCCCAGACCGTTGCATAGAGCATTCCAAATGATTCTAGCGTTATAATTATTACATTATGGATTAGTCCGTATTTGCAATAAATAATTGAAATTTACGTATTGGCTTGAAAACCACACGTGACATGATAATTGCTATCTGAGATAAAGAAATTCGTTCTCGATTGAACCCTTGTTCATTCGGCTCGAACAGTCTTTTATACTTTGACTCGGAGTCTCGCGGTCTCTCCCTACTTCTGGGCCTCTTCCTACTTCTCGGCCTTTTCGCACCGCCTAATTCTTTGGTTATTGCGCACGCGTCGATTTCGGTATCGCGCAGGCGCTCCCAATTCGCCCCGTTACAAGCCTTACCGTCGTCCTTTCCGCAATGCCTGTTGTAGCGGGTAAAGCAAATGGATAGAGGCGTCGTACTCGATCAGAAAAACGAGAAAGGCCAAATTTATTTACAAACCTTTACTACGGTAATAAAACAAGCCACTCGCTGGGGCGAGTGGAGGCGTCCTTCGGTGATAAATATATAGGGAGTAAAAATTATACCGCGAGGTTTATATTCGCATTCGATAATATGGAACCTCACGGTGTAAAAAACATCTGGATAAAACACCTGCTGTTCGGAAACGCGATTGATTGGCTGTGTTTCACTTAATTATTACAGGAAATTAATGCATTGTAGGAAAGAATTTTATACGACGTTTCGACTCCATTTTCAACAAGGCTAGCGCTCTATGAACCGGGACTACGAGTTATGTTACACCCTGTATAGCATTTGCAAGATCGATAGCGTAAAGTGAAACCCCCCTCAAATCAGTCAATTCGAATAAAACACTTTTTTTAAAGGGTATTGGATAGAACTGACTGAAATTTTGACACATGACTTGAGAGCACCAAGGATTTATTCTGACACTTTCAAAATTTGAATCTTTGAAGAAAATGTTTTAACTTAGTCCAGACTAGAACCAAAATGGCGTAGAGCTCTAATATTTCGGTCAATGTACAATTACTGAAGGCTCTTATATAAAAAACGAAAATGTCAGGACAGTTGTACGACAATTTAGAACACTCTGGTAATAATCTTGCATTTGAACGGGATTACGGCTAAAAAGTATATTATGCACTGCTATGCTAAAACGATGGTAATACGAGATCTTGGATGAGGATGGAGATGATTGATGGAGAAAATTTAGACGCGGAATTCAGATGGCGCAGGGTGCCACTCTGCAGTCAATTAGGGGTTCACATACCATGAACCCAAAGGATTTCTGGAATTTTACTTAGATTTCTTTATAATTGTTGTACGTACACGACATTTGGAGTATGTCACTTAGTACAGTACCCAATACAATTCGACAAAGCTGTCAATATAAATACGAACGTCAGTAATGCAGGAATTTAGAAAAATCTTTTTTACCGACGTCGATCAAGTTTCTCGACGTGTTTCACTTCACCTTAACAAGGATATTTTAAAATATTGATTTTTATAGGCACAAGATGAGATTAAACGAAAAATTTCATTTATTTTCAAAAGAATCTTGTATAAACATATCTACAACAAACGCAGTTTTAAATATATCGCGAAACTACTTTGTACCAACCCAGATAATTTAAAAAGAAAGATCATTTGAACGTTTCAAGTAAGCCGGATAGAAATTATAAGTGAGGTCGACTCTACTGACATTAAAAATGGTGTTTTTAGAGTGTTACATAGCGGCCGAGCGAACGCAAGGCCGGGGAGATTCGGGTAGGAATTACCTGAATTTTGCGCATAACGAGTATTCTAATCTTGCGAGGAGATTGATCCGAGCAGCTAGATCAATTCCTCTAGGAGGATCTAGGGAAGTGAGGACTGAAAAGGGGGGTTGAATGAATGGCAATGTGGGCTAGTGTGCTATGATGGTTACATTTATTCGTTCGTGAGGTTTAGGTTATAATCAGCTGGGAGGGGCACGCGAGGTGCCTTGACCTAATTTTCTCTGGGTTATTATACTTCCGCGTCGCGGCGGTTCGGATGTTGCGATAGCGGGCTTTAGCGGCGGCAGGTTACTGATCGCCGGAGTGCTGACACGGGAATTCTTTGCTGTTTAATGGCGGTCTACGCATGACTCTAATTTATCTCTCGATGCTGAGATTTCGAGCTCAACTGTTCGAAGGAATTTAATGAGGTCTTAATCTATCCGGTTAACCGGAGCAAGGTATGGAAATCGCGATAACGGTTAGAATTCGGTTTGATCGGAAATGAGAGGTTAAGAAGTAAACTAGAGTGAAAAATGGAGATGAGTCGAGTTTGCGAAGGATCCTCTACGTGGCTTGGTCAGCGGCCGAATTCGGTGGCACTCTCTTTTGGTCGACCCAGCCGGATGACTGCGCGTGGACATCTTCGACCCGTGGCGTGACCTAGGGTTGGAGGTCTAGAAGCCTCCCGTCCAACGGCAGTCGCAGTGCCGCTGTCTGTTCCTGACTCAGTGCGTTGGGATCGCCAGAGTACCGGGTGGCACTACTGCGGCTCGCAGGATAGATGGTCTTCGACAGGGAGTCCTCCGGTCTCGGTCTCTGACTCGCTAGGAACAGAGTACCGAGGACCAGGAGCTCCACTCGAGATTGTCGACAAACGTCGACGTTGACTTAACTTGACGAAATTAACTGGACTGACTCAATGACATACCGCCCCGAGCCGAAGACTGGTTTTATTGGCAGGGTATTCCAATTGGTGGGAGGTCATAGGGCTCAGGTGAGGGTGGCGCTTCTGGGTCGTGCTGACGCGTTGTGTGGTCATCAGGTTATTCGCCTCGAGTCGATCGATAACTTTTGGAGTCGTCTTGGCCAATGAACTTGTCGTGTCAGGTGATTTAGTGTTGGATCCTTTCGCACGAGTTTCCTAATCGCTTTTCCGTACTCGGATTTCCATGGCTAGCTTCCGGAGATCGGAAAACCGCTTTTTACTTAGGTTAGGGTACGGAGGGTGCCTACGTAACAAGAGTAATGCATTTAGTTTTTTTTTTTTTATTTAGTCTATAAGATGTAAGAAAAATTGATATTTACGTTTAATCTAAATCCATTGAACAGTGAGAATTTTCTTTTAAAATCGATTGTTTGTAAAAGAAAATTATATTTTTACAACATTTATTATGGTGTAACCCCTTAAATGAAGACATCGCGTCTTAATACATGTACGTTTAGTTCATTGACCAAATAGGGTATTGAACATATTGGAAAAGGTTTATACCGCTTGATATTTTATTTCTGTTAGCACACTCTGTTAGCTAGGTATATCTTCCTATTTTCTATTGAATGATTTCATTACATGAATGAGTTTTGCCTAATCGTGGGTGCTTGAGTGTAAATGTATTTCTCCGACAGTTGCAGGCACTTAGGCACGTAGAGATAGCAAATGAAATGAATTTTCCGGTTGCGTACGAAAGAAATTTGCATCTCTTGCCTCCCTCCTAGCATTACATAACTTACACTACTCTTTTGACTTTAGCAAACCGCAGCTTATGCAGTCGCGGTGTTCGATACCTTTTATATTTATTTTTAAGTTTGTATGTATTTACAAACATTTCTTAACATTTTTTCAAACTTTTCTATGATTATAATGTTTATTTTTTCCACATTATATTGTCTATATTTTTATTTTTATTATTCTATTTATGTACAGATTGTACCGAAATAAATCTACTGAAATCAGACAAAATGTATTTGTGGTATTGTTTCCTTTTACAAAATGTTTACATTGTTCATCGAATTATATGAAAACGAAACATATTTACGACTACCTAATAAACCACGGATTTTATTTATACATGAATTTATACAAGGTGTCCCAGATCATTCTTTCACTTCTATGAAAATGAAGAAGAATGGTTTATATGAAAATCCCCCAAAATTCAGATAAATAAATTCGATATGCTCTGGCGAATAGTGATAATTTCAAGTTCCAGTACTGAACGGAAATGAGATGTCGGTACCGGAAGTCGAGTGTTTCAAATGGTATTTAGTATTTTTCATTGTAGTTTCAGAGTCTACGTATGAAAATAACGATAAAAGGTTATCATTATTACATTAAAATATTTTTTCGAGCAATTTGCCTTTCAATGATTGAACTAAACTTGTCTCACCAATTACAGAAAAGTTTCAATCTCCAGTTAACCAATTTGGATTACCGAAATCATTTGTTTAATTTATCAGTGTATTGCACCTATATGCTGCAACAAATGACATGAATGAGGGGGATAGGTTCCGGGCCTGCAGCGCCCGCACGATCGCTCGTCACCTTCTCCCGATCGTATAAATGGATCAAAGTGGATCAAAATGGATCGGATAAATGGAGACAAAGAACGCTGAAGTTTCGCGGCCAAACCATAGAAAACTTGTAATTATGCGCTCCTACTGAAAATGGCGCGACACAAACTTACCGGGACCTGGAAAATGATGGGACACGACGCAAAAAGAAAAATTGCTTTTGTGTCCGCTCGAGGAGTCCCGTGGCTTCCCGAGAGGCTAACCCAAAGCCCGATTTTCGTCCGCCGTAGTCCCCACTAGGGAAAACCAGAAGATCGCCCGTGTGAGACTTCTCAAGACCGACTCTGTGGTACGCTTTCGCTCACCGGCGCGACACTATCCGGACCCTACGGCTTCACGAAATTTTCTTGGTGATTCTAACTAATCTCCCTACGATGGGAGTCCTCGACCGGACACGTGGCAGTTACTCTTGTTCATATAATTCGCCGCCGATCGCCGGCCCCCCGGCTGTAGTCCCTTGCTGAACCGGGAAGTTCTTCGGTTCTCGGCGACGAAAGACAATTAGACAAGGTTCAGACAATCACAGGTTGAATAGAATTGCTTGAAGCGTGGATCCGGTCGGTCCGACGGTTGAAGGCAGAGAAGATCGGAGCTCTTCGTGCGCTGTCCTAAGTAGGGATTCGGCTGGCCAGCCCGAATCCTAATCGGCGCCGTTAATTGGTTGAGACGCTCCTTAATTTCCCGATTTTGGGGGACTCGGCGTTGCGCTGGCCCAGTTCCTGGGGCTGGGGGTTGCGGTAGCGTGGTTGCTGGGTAACGGCGCAAGTCCTGCGCGCGTCGAGACGCCGGCGATGCCACGGCCATCGCGAGCGGTGGTCCATCGGGCTCCGACGCGCCGAGATGTCCGCGGCGGTCGAAATTGTCCCCTCTGGGTACTCCGCTGGAATGTGGTCGGGTCCTGGCCCGGAAGCCGGTGCTCCTTCTTGGGGCATGGCGTTCCATTCTCTCCCTGTCGTTGGCAGCCAGGGTTCTCTCGGGAGCTCCCGCCTCCTGACCGGGTAATCCTGGGGCTCCTGCGGGCGGCCGTACCTGAGCCGCCAGCGCCCGTCTACGACTCACCCCCGGAGGCAACGCCTCCAGGGGATATAACGCGGCCCACACCACCCTCCGAGTGAGCCCGACGGGCTGGCCGTGGAACCTCAGTCGGTGTTGCCAGTCTTCGTCTTGTTCCTCGCGGACTTCTTCGACGGCTTCGCTCTTGAAGCCGGGGCGACGAGCGGTAGCGCGTGCGCACGACCTTCGAGATATCGACGGTGTTTGATACTTCGGCCTGACGACCGGAGTCTCGCCATGCATTACAGAAATTTTGCGAGCTCTCGAACACTTCGCCAAATATTCATTTCAAACATTCCTGGGAGTGCTCGAGAACGCGCCCGGGAACTCAGAAAATGTATGGATAATTCCCTTACAGAAAATTGGGGAGAGTTCCCGTGAATTGTTAAATTAACCTGCAACAAAAGATGCAATTAAAATTAATTAATAATAGGTTTGCTTTCCCTCTCCCCCGGGTCGGCGACCGTCAGACCTTGGATCCTGTAATTCGCGAAAAAGCAACTGTAACGATAGAACACGGGGTGCGCGGGTTAGGTGGCGTCCTCGTGCGCTGCGGTCCACATTCAGGTTTCCTCTCGCGACAGTGGCCCGCTCGGAGCGTTTGAGTATCCCTGAGGAGTAAGATCTGAGTGCAGCAAAGTCTGCAAGGTTTAGTAACGATAACAATATTTATTCTTGGACGGTCGACGGTTGCCGGTCGGCGTCAGTTGGTTGAGGTCTGAAAGCGAAACGTTGGAAGCAGACCGGATAGACACAGTATCGTACTTAATTCTAATTGTCACGGAATCTCTACTTAGTTAATAGAAGATACAAATATCGGTTAAGTACTATTGGTTTACAGTATGGCTTATCAGTTAATTATGGTAATGACTCTAATCCTACTGTTCAAACTCCCGGGTCGGAGAGGCGACACGACGGTACAGGTCTGGTTCGTGTCGTCTCTGTCGGAATTGTTTTTGGAGATGCAAATTCGCGCTTACAGTGATTCAAGGTCTCGTCCTGCGAATCGGTTTTGAGAGTCAATGTGGTGGCGCGTTCCTTCCCTTCCTACGACTCTGCCTTGCTTTATTTTCCCGGACCTCTTATAGTGCTCAGGGGGCTCGGGCGCCTGCGAGAGAGCGGAAGCCGTGGGTCGCCGCGTAGCAGCCGCGGTGCTCACCATCCCGTCGACGCCGCGCTCGCGGGGGCTGGGCGCCGTACTGCGGGGCCCGGCGGTAATGCTGTGCGAGTCGTGTGGCTCGGCCTCGGACGCCCTGGTCCAAGGCACACGGCTCGTTACAGAACCATCGGCATAAAGTATGCGGCCGTCGTGAAGCGGCAATAATTGACCACGTCACGATGTATATCTTTCATCTTCACTTTTTTTATTTCCCAAATAATTACTTACCAGTCCCGAATTCATGTTTTGAATTAATAAATTTGATTTCCGAATTTATATACCTAATCCATCGATGTATCGCGCCTCCCCCCTCCCTGTATTTATATTTTAGTGTGGTATTTCTCGTTTTAGAATTGTTTCTGTAATTAAGTAAGTCATGCCCCACGTTTTACATCTATTTTTATAGCAAAATTTTCCAGTGTACAATTAACTTGGTTTATTGGATAATTGCAAATGTAGAAGGGTACAAACTGTGATCGAGTGCGCGTGTGTTTCGCGGTGTGAGTATTCTAAATACCTTGATACGATATTCTGCGGTGCTGTTTTCCTCAGTGTCGAGCGCGCAAAATGGCGCAGTTCCGCAGAGATCTAAGAATTGTGACTGCGAGAAGTATTTGAACTTTTAATATTATACTTTGATAGTCGAAACAGAGGTTGTAGTTGAACTTTGAATATTTCACGTCGAAGATGGATAATAGAAAAAAAGCTACTACGCTGCTTAGGTTCTACCTTACATATGTTTTCCGCCCCCGACGTTTGAGTCCCAAAATTCTGGTAGTGGCAAGAAAACCTACTTGGTCCCTGATAGTGGGGTTCGGAGAGAATTTCTCATTGGAGAAATGAGTTGCAGTGGGGTTTGGAATAGCGTCCGATAGGAGAGATGAGTTGAAGCGGGGTTTGGAAAAATCTCTCATTGGACAGAGGAAATTGGAGGGAAGAATTTGAGGAAGTTTCCTTAAGGGAGGAAGGTTAGTTTTACTTTTTTGAGAAAAACTACTAATGCCACCTTTACACCGGAATTTATGAGCTGATAGTGAGGTTTGGAGAGAATTTCTCATTGGAAAAATGAGTTGCAGTGGGGTTTGGAATAGCGTCCGATAGGAGAGATGAGTTGAAGCGGGGTTTGGAAAAATCTCTCATTGGACAGAGGAAATTGGAGGGAAGAATTTGAGGAAGTTTCCTTAAGGGAGGAAGGCTAGTTTTACTTTTCTGAGAAAAACTACTAATGCCACCTTTGCACCGGAATTTATGAGCTCGCCCTTGCAGGCGTGGTTTCGGATATCGCGAGCGTGCTTTTTCCTAACTTATTGAGTGTGGTCCAAACTATCGAGAACCCGCTCTTATTTATTATCTTACGGTTGGATCGATTAGCCGCGGGGATCGAGGTAGAGTGACCATTGGCTATTTGAAGCTAAGCAAAAAATGTAAGTTATGGTCCCTTTTGAACAGCATGGGCCTCCCGGTCCTAGTCCAGCGAGCCGATGCACCTGCAGGGAGCGTTACGCGGGACGTAACAACTGGAACTCCCGAAATTTCATTTTTATCAAAAATGTATTTATTTTTCGTGGACTAAAACCAACGTGGTCCGTGCACGTTTTCGCTGTTTTACGCTTCTTGGAGGCTTAGAATCGAAAATGAAGAGTTTCAGGACCTAGCTGGAACACTATAGAATACCGTAGAAATGCAATATTACAATGGCAGATGGGAAAATATGGAAAATACTTTCACCAATGATTGCAAGAGAAGGCTGGCTTGTCTCGCGACTAATCTGTGTTTTTAGAACAAAAATCTAGTTGCAGCTAAACGTCACACATGGCGACGTTAATGCCAAATAGTCGTTAGAATAATGAATTCACAAGATTTCGACAGTTTTCCATCGCTCTTCATCATTACTTTATTGAAAAGACATATGGATCGCTTCAGTTCGTATAATTATTATGGTGAAGTGAAACACGTCGAGGAACTTGATCGACGTCGATAAAGAAGATTTTTCTAAATGCCTACGTTGCCGACGTTCGTTTTTATATTGACAGCTGTGTCAAATTATATTGGGTATTGTACCAAATGGCATATTTCGCTTGTCGTTTTCATACAATGATTATAAAGAAATCGAAGTAAAACTCCAGAAATCCTCTGGATTCATGCTTTCTGCGGCCCTAAATGACTGCAGAGGAACGCCCCGCTCCATCTGTAATGTTCAGGTCAATTAAATTTTCACTCCGAGACCTCGTATTACCATCGTTTTAGCATAGAAGCGCATACAACACTTTTTTTGCCCTTATCCCGTTCAAATGCGAGTTTATCGATTACCAGAGTGTTCTAGATTGTCGTAAAATTGTCCTGACCCTTTCGATTCTTATATCAGAGCCTTTGATAATTGTATATTGGTCGAAATATGAGAGCTGGATGCTATTTGGGTTCTGGTCTGGGCTGAGTTAAAAATTTTTTTTGAAAAACCCAAATTTTGAATGTGTCAGGACAATTGTTAAATGATCAGGAGTGACGTGTCAAAGTTTCGGATAGTTTGGTCTAATATCCTTGAAAAGAAGTGTTGTATTCGAATCGACTAATTTGAAGGGGGTTTTACTTCACCTTAACGTGGACTGTGAAAGACTTCAAGATGAACATAAATGTCTGTAATGGGACGCGCCAGCTTATGTTCCCACTTGAGTATTCAAAATGACGTTACTACCAAAAAGGGTATAGATAAATTTTAATTTACCGACCTCGATTAAATTTCTCAGCGCCTTTCATATCATCTTAAGGGCGTTCACCACTCCAGCGATTTCGTAGGGGACAACGATTCCGACGTATTTTTCAACCGTCCGAGTTCAACGAGTGCTTATATTAAACATAAAACGTTGATTCGTGTTCACATGGGAGCAATTTTCGATAAGTGGTCATTTCCAACTAAAAAAAATGCAACAACATAATTTGAATGCTCTTTTAACTAGGAAGGAGTCGCTTCAGCGAAACTCGCTGCCATGTAAACACGCGTCAACATTTTATCTTTAAAACGAGCACTCGTTGTACTCGATCGATTTAGAAATATGTTCACAATCGGTGTTTCTGTGGAGCACCTGTCATGATTTTCGGGTTCCTTGCGAGTAATTGGAACTCTCCTTAACAACCGTTGCCGAATCAAGGCGGATCGTCCAACTGGCAGGTGCGTTCGTGCATGTGTCAACGCACGCTTCTGCGCCTAGTCCAGAGCCGTCTCACCGTTGTGAGCGCCATGTATATCTAAGGCAACGCACCCATTTTATGACAGTCGCCTAACACCGACCATTGCGCGTCGCGTCTCACTCCTCCGAGCGAGAAAGTACGTTTTGGTTATCTCCCACTGAATTCGATGCTAATGCCATCTAGCGGTTGAAGTCATCGTCCCCACTTTGGTGGTGAATCCCCTAAGCGTGGGTCTGTTCAGATCCTATTTTCATTCTCCCAGTAGACGCTGGTTCTCGAGGGATTAACCAGTGGAGAGTGAAAGGTCCCGAAGGCGTAGTTCTCTTCTTGTGGTGCCAATGGGAGAATGGCCTAGACGGGTAACCAAGGACAGGTCCGTCCCACAGGAAATGATAAATGCAGCGACTTTAGACCTTCCCTGGGTGCATCCCAATGCCCTTACAGGCAAGCGACCAAACCGATCAGCACCCAAGGATCGTTGTTTTACTATTTGATATATCGCGGAGATGTCCGAAAATTTGGGACTGAAAAAGGGTAATGAGTAAATGTAGAGTAAGGCGATATGAAAGACGCTGAGAAATCCATGTCGATAAAATAGGATTCATCCATGCCATTTTTTGTGATAACGTCATTTTGAAAACTCAAGTGGTAACACAAGCTGACGCGTTATGTTATCGATATTTATACTTATGTTGAAGTTTGTCACCCTCTACATTGAAAATTATACGGAATGAATACTCCATGAGTCGTGTAATAAAATGGTGCAGGCGCCAACGTTTGGAAAATGTATATCTCTCACCCAAGTTTGAAAGTGAACTGTAATTATGTATACTGCGACGGGATTCACCCTTCCGACCGTCAAATAGTCCTACGCCCGGTATCAAGTCCTGACCAGGGGTCGAGCCCGGTCTTCGGCCCTTCCGACAGCCCGATTTGTTTAGGGCGCCAGGTGCGCGCCCGCACCTCAGGCTGTCGGGACCAGGTAGCCTGGAGCACGATGACCCCGCCTGCTGGTACCGGCCCCCGGGCGTAGCCAACCGGCCACTCAGCCTCGCGAGGACCTTACGCCCTTCGCGGCACGGCAGTGGCGAGGTGTTCGCCGCGGTACTCGTCGAGTGCGAAGGTGTCCCTTCAGGCCCTGCGGCTTGCGACGGGAATCACGGAAACGGCAAAAGAAAAGGTCGCGGTGGGTGAGGATAGGGCGCCGCCCCGCGGTCGGCACCCTATCCTCACCCACCGCGATCTGCACGCATGCAGCCTCTAACTCACGCTCGGTACGGGGCTCGGAACTATAGGCGGGCGAGGATCTCTTCCCGACGTTCGCACGGAAGCTAACCCCGGTACGCGACCCCGAACTCCTTCGGCCCGTGCGGACCGGAAGGTGCCGCCCGGCATGAAACTGGCGGCTCAAACCCGGCCCGCCACGCGGTCGCCGGTCGGCCGAACGCACCGAAACCCGGGGTGTCGACACCCTCCGCCCGACGTCGGGATTCCGGCTTACAAACGAGACTTATTAATTGGCACGAGACGGACGCGGAAAATGACGGGAATGACTCGCGGCACGATAGGCGGGATTTAAAAATGGCGCGACTTAAGAGGCCCCCTGGGCAGGCTCGGGCTCATCGGTCGTCGGTCGTTTTGGGACGGGACCTCTCTCCACGTGACGGCGGTGCAGCGGTTGTTCGACAGTGGGCCCCCTTCGGGACGGGACGATTCCTTTCGACAGCAGGCGGCGGAACGGGACGGCTCCTTACGACGGCAGGCGACGGAACGGGACGAGACGGGACGGTCCTGATCGGGACGGATCCGAGTGTGTAATCCGCTGTCACCGGGAGGTCCTCACTCGTGGCTGGTCCCCTTGGCAATGGCGGTGTCGTTGACCGGACTTCCGCTCCCGCCTTGATGTCCTCCTAGCGGGCTCCACCGAACCTAAGCCCGGGAGCCGACCTGCCCGCTGGCCCCGCCGAAGTGGGTCACTAGGCCGACTAATTAGGTCGGCCACCGGCCGGCAGCAGATCCTCCTATTTGCGGGACGCTTCACGCGTCTCCTTGGGATCGTTCAACCGTCGGTGCTCCTCAGCCGACGCGCAGTGTCCCCGTACCTAATGTCCTATTGCCACCTTTTCCATCATTTTCTTATTTCCAGTCTTAACCTAATGATTACCAAGGGGACCCCTCCGCACTCCGGCTTTACATACACCCCTTGTGACGTGTGGGGGAAATTCACCACGTCACAATACATATTTTTAAAGATAATGTAGTATACCAGTGCGAGTGCTGTATACAGTTCAAATTTTGACAATTTTTCAGTACCTGATGTTAATTTTCCAGATTTAGAAACGGTAACATATACATTATTAGGCCTGAATAATGTTTCTTGTACTATTGGATCGAATTCATCGCTTTCTTCCTTAAGAACAATATAAAGCGGCTATAGAAATTTACAATCACCTGAAATTAGTGGCTGAATTGTGTAACTATGTGTGGTAAAAGCAACTGATTGTACCAAGTATTGAATTTGGTTTTCTCCTTCAACTGCTAGTGTTCGTCCAGAATGTATTTATAACGAAAACCCACTTTAATCAGAATTAAAAACATTTTCTATTCCTTTTTCATAAATTAGCTGTTTCATGTCATCAGTGAAATCATGAGCGGTTTTCATCAAGTATTCCGCGTCTTCTAAAGTTTTTTTTTGTAATAAATTTATTTATCCTCCTACTTACAATTCTGTGAGCTTTTTTAAGATTATTTACCCAATATTTTGAGGCTTTAAAACGAAAACTTTCATGTCCAATTTCTTTTTGAGCTTGTAAAGCCCACTTCGATAACACTATGTCATAAATTATAAGACCAGATTCCACCGCAGTTTTAAAATTTTGAAGAACATAAAAATGAATTCTTCCAATTTTTTCTCGGTCGGTACCTTCTTTATTTAATATATGCGCCCAACGTTTTAATTGCGTTATAGACTGAACATTCCGAAATCTGTTTTGAACCGTTTTTAGAACCAGATTTCTTGTTATTTCACTACTCCAGAATTTTACAACTCTGGTCTTATAGCCATAATTTAATCCTTCATCATCTGACGTGCATTGTTGTAAATCTCCGTCGGTAATCCAAATTTTTCCATTATCTTCAATAATTTGCTTTTCAACATTTTTATACAGTTTGTAATGTTTAGGGTTCTAACGAACTAAAATACGCCAATATACTTATCGAAGTCAGTCGATTTATTACAAGAAAATGCGGCCTGTTGGTGGGTCGTTTGGGGGAGTCGCGAATGGGTTGGTCGGATGTTAGCGGACTTGCCGATTTCGGAGAATCCCGTGGAGGTGTGTTACGTCTGGGAGGGAAGAAATGAATTGATTATTTTTATGAAGTAGATAAAGATGATTTTATTTCATTCTATGGTTATAACAATTGGCTTGGAGTTTCTGGGGTCCCCTGGTACCAACGCCTGGGCGTTATAGTCGCTAGATTCGGGAATGTCTATGGGGATAAGTTTAGAGGGGAAACCAGGCAAAGGTCCGGTTTCCTTTTTATATTGGAGGATAGGAGTTAGATGAAGAGGGGAAGCTAGACCAAGCCCCGCGCCCTCTTATATCAAGGAGATAGTAGGAGTTAGATTTAGAGGGGAAGCTAGGCCAAGCCCCGCGCCCTCTTATGTCAAGGAGATAGTAGGAGTTAGATATAGAGGGGAAGGTAGATCAAGCCCCGCGCCCTCTTATATCAAGGAGATAGTAGGAGTTAGATTTAGAGGGGAAGCTAGACCAAGCCCCGCGCCCTCTTATATCGAAAGGAATAGTAGGAATTGGATATTGTTGTTGTTTCTCCTTTCAAAAGAGAGAAGAAAAGAAAAAGTTCGTATAAGTGTGAATGATTGATTTTTTAAAACATAGAAAAAATATAGTACCTTGAATAATAAGACTGATTTTTCTTCCTCGCTTGTACTTGTAAAGAAACTGGAACTTTGCGAAACGCTCGTCGTCTATCGATAAACTGTTACTGAACTCAACTGAACACTAAGGACAAGTGTGCATAATAGGTGCGTTCCTTTTTATACTGTTCCTAAACTGCATTGTCTCAAAATTTTCGTAGAGGGAGGACACTGCCCTCAACTTAACATTATCCACTTCTATGAGTTTTCTTACTTGTTTTAACAATGTAGGTTCGAAGCCCTAAGTTGGGCTACCACTGGCCCGGGTCATCGTTGTCCTAGAGAATTAAGAACAAGGGATTCTCGTTCTTATCACCTTTCGCATGGTGACGGTTACCTATTTTGAGCACGTTGCCAACACGTGTTCGGTAGAAAATTGACAGACGAGCGAGGACGATATAACACGATATTAGTAACATAGTATTTGAGAAAAGTAATAATTACGACGCTTAACTTAATTAATATATGTAGTTGGAGGGGTGACGTTACGTGGGACGTAACAGGTGACGGTGGCCATGGTATCGGCCCCTGGTGGCTCTGCTTGGTCGTATGTCGGCCCCTTGGGACCCAGTCGGAGGTCGAACCTTTGGCGGATATCGGCGTCATGCGATCCTCAGCTTCGGCTCCGGCATTGGTCATCGCCAGGTCAGGTGTTGAGCGGTCAGCGATCCAGGAGGCGAGAGAGATAAATTCCGCGATTTCGCTAATATGAGGATACTCCCTACCGAGCGCTTCCCTTCCCGATTATATAGTGCCGTGTCGATTACGAATGGCCGCAATCCTTACAATCATTATAAGTTCTTGAAAATCTAATGTTTCATCTTCGATTATTTCAATCTCATTAAATTCTTTAATAACGTTAGGGAGAATTTTTGTATGCTGTTTTTTAAATCGATTTCTTGCTGCGTTATTCAAGTATCTGCTATATTTAGCGTTTGAAATGAAACTAACAGTAAATTTAGCACGTTGATTGGGTTGACAATCATTTTAACAAAAAATATGTTGTCGACTCGTGGGTGCGCGATGGAACCGCGTCGGGGTGAGTCGAGAGGGTTGTGGTTGCCAGAAAATAACTAGTACTCGGAATAGTGAGTTAAGCTAAAGGTTTATTTGTAAAGAGGTGCTCGTGAACCTATCCCTGAGACCAACCTGCCCGTTTCAGCTTTCGATATGGACTGTTGATTTTCCCGGTTGTAATTGCCAAGGTTGATGTCCCTGCGTCTGCAGTTTCGCTGCCATGGCCATATATGGTCATGCCGCCCAGCTCTTATTGTTAGTACCATGTCCACCTTGTCCATTATGCCCATTGACTTATTATAGTCTATAACGTATACAGGCTTCTGGACAGTCTGTTCCCCTCCATATTTCGATACTGCTTAAAAATATACAGTATGCATAGTTGAAATCATATAAACTTCCTTCTTATCCATCCACTTCATCACTAACAAGTTTTTTGCTGTACGAAAACATGCCTCTCCTTTTTTCAATCGCTCTTCCATCTTCGGCATTCCCTGTCGTCTTTTTTTCACAGTGCCGCATGCATTGGTACAGTTATCGTATATAAAGTTGAATAACGCTGGACTTGAATAAAAATAGTCTGTGTAAAGTGTATGACCTTTCCCTAAGTACGGTTGCAAGAATGATAAAACTATTGCACCCGATTTTCCAAATCCGGTGATTGCGCTTTCTGTAATCGTTGACTTTCCTTCTTAAACTATCAGGTCTTGGACATAACCTGTTTTGCAGTCACAGAGCATATACGATTTTATATCAAATCGATTCCTTTTCGAGGGAATGTACTGCTTCAAAGACAGGCGGCCTTTGTACAGCATTAAGTTTTCATCAATGCAAACCTTTTCATAGGGATTAAATGTGTCGCAGAATGACTTTCGCAGCATGTTTATCAGGTCACTTATTTTATATAGACGATCATCAGCGCGCCCTTGTCGACGGGTAAAATGTATCATCTGTAATATCCAAAGATAGCGATCTCTGGTCATTATTTAATTGAAAATATTACTGCGTAAATATTTATCTGTACTCCAGTACTCGTGTAATGCTAGTTTTTTGTTACATGTCAAGGAGTAATGACGCAAAGAAACAGTACATTTCGTCTAGTGTCGTGTTTTTTTAGTATCCTCGTTGTTATTGCTCTTCTGAGCCCAGTAATAATTTGTCTCATCTACAATGTATTCTACAAGTTCCTGATAAATGAATAGCTCAAAGTAGTCGATAATTTTCGAGGATCTTCCTATTTTCTTTTTCAGTCCCGAATTTCTTGAGGAAAATTGATGGATCTTTGGTATGAAATTTTTCGATGTCCATGTTATGTTGCACTGGGTGTCCTTGGCATTATCTTCAATTGACTCTGTTTCCGATTCTGATGTGCTGCATATATTTCTTCGTCGTCTTTTACACCGGCGGAAATTATTTCCATTTTCTGAATCAGTTCCCTCAGTTTCAAACATAATACTTTTTTTATGCTTTGTATTCATTCTGAAAGGGCCTAAACTATTTTTGTAAATACATTTTTAAACAAAACCCTAACTTAAAAATTCGAATTTTTAAGAGATTATGAATTATACCTCAAGCCGATCTATTCCTAATTCCTGTAAAAACCTAATATGAAAAATCGTTTTACTGTCAAATGGATTTGATAGATTATTTGATATAAAACAGTAAACGATCGTTTTGATGTTTGAAGTTTATTGTGAAATACGTTTTGATGTTGTTTCAACAAGGAACAGTTTTAAGAAGTGATTAATCCAATACGTCAATAAAATCAACATAAAATGTTCAGCTGATAACGAAAAATGTTGTCATCGACTACAGATGGCACTTGTATACACATCATTTCAATGCCGCATCTATGCGGCGCTCATACCCACAGGTCGTGGCGTGGATGCCGCATATATGCGGCGCTCGGCGCGAAAGGGTTAAAGCATAGGCGATGACAAAAAAACTAATAGCAACGCACCGCCAAGAGCTTGTAGGTCAACTTGCCCCGCATGAAGTAAGTCAATTTGTCCCGAAGGTCATTTTAACAATCGAAAGTATATTGACAAATGACAAACAATTTTATTAGAAAATATATAAACGGCAATGCAAAATGAAATAGATGCTCTTTTAATTTGCCATATTTTCAAAATTTTAAAAAGCAATGTATTATCCTAAAAAAGAAAAAAAGTGGGACTGAACAAATTTACTTCCCATCGTACTTTTTGTGTTTTATTGTTGTGTAACTCAATGATGTTGCAAAAAATGATGTTCAGTACTGACAAAAGTGTGGGACACAAGTCAATCAATTGCGTTCTCCAACGGAAGGCATAGCGGAGAGGACTCCGGCTGCGGCTGCTACCCCGCAGACAGCCGAATGCAGCTGTTACGTCCTACGTAACGCTCCCTGCGCGTGCATCGGCCCGCGTATCGAACTAGCCCGGAAGGCCCAAGATTTTTCTTCTCCAAAGTAATAGACTCATCGAGTCTGAAACTCGTTCTTTTCAATCCAGACAACCGAGGGCCCCCCCATTTTAGTTCTCGCGACAGGCTGTCGCCACGCTACGTAATTAGTAGATAAGTCGAACGGGGGTCCCGAAGACCTCGAGCCTAGCTGCTCCCCGTAATATTCAAAATATTTAAGAAAAGGGGACCCCGCGACGACGGACACCACCCTTGCATGGGCGAGCTCGTGAGTTCCAGCAGAACAGCGACATTAACAATCTATTCCCAGAAAAGTAAACATTAACTTCCGTCTCCGGAGGACACTTCTCCCAAATTCTTCGCTCCGAACCACATTCCCTAAAAACATATTCTTCGACCCCTTCCTCCAACAGGAGATTTTTCCTAATCGTACTCCTCTCCCTAGAACATATTCTTTAACTCCTTCCTCCAATAAGAGATTTTTTCCTAACCCTACTCCTTTCCCTAAAACATGGTTTTAACTCTTTCCTCCAATTGGAGATTCTTTCCAAGCCCCACCATTGGGGACTTAAGTCATTTTCATGCCCCACTGCCGGAATTTCGGGAGTCAAACGTCGGAGGTGGAAATCCTATGTAAGTTAGAATTCAAGCAGCGAGCGTCACTTAACTTATAGACTACTTCTTGCTTATTACGTATTTCCTATTCCGTTAGATTTTTCAGTCAAGTTTTGGACTCATAGTTATTCAGTTCAATTTCCGAGACTTACACATTATTACTTATCCGCCAGATTCTTCAGTCAAATTTTCGAGACTACTCGAGTCACTTTTACTTCGCGCGCTCACGCATCTCAAACTTAGTGCGACGCCAGCAAACGGACAGCAAATCCAGAAAACGAATTAAAGTATTTAGAAATATACACGCACACACACATGCAGACGCGCCTAATTTGTTGTTTTTTATAAATCTTTCATAACTTTTATCCAATAAACTAAGTAAATTGTACCCCAGATTCTTTATTTCGTAATGTTCATCCCCATCAATATCAACAAGTCCGCATAGGATTCGCTGAGAGGCCCACAAAATTTCCATTTCCACAATTCCTTTCGACTTCACCGAGGGCGCGGGGGCTAGGTCTCGCCTCCCCTTCCACATACGAATATTATATCACAAAATATTCCTTCCACTCCGTACCCGAGACGTAACACAGCCCTACCGGCGTCCTCTCCACTATGTCTTCCGTTGGGGAACGCGATTGAATCGCCGTGCTTCAATCAGTTAATACAAGAAATTTATGCATCGTAGGAAAAAATTGTACAGGACTTTTCAACTCCTTTTTCAACAAGGACACCGCTGTATAAACTGTGACTACTAATTCCGTTACATCCTGTATGTGGGCTGAATCTCTCATGTCACTTTAAGGGGATATGAAAGTGGCATTTGAAGAGTCAATCGTTCATGAAACTTTCCTCTGAATTGGGTGTACCGAAACGTTTCAAACTTTACAACGTAAATGTAGAGGCTATAATAAAGATCCTGACACTCATGAAATTTCATTTTTGTAGCCAATTTTAAAAATATGAACAATGAAATATAAATTGAAATTTTATGAGTTTCTGGACCTTCATTATAACCTGCATATTTATATTGTAATGTTTGAATCGATTCAGTACACCTAGTTTGGAGAAAAATTTCATGACCAACTCTTTGACGTCACTTTTACATCACCTTCAGTCGAACTCCCTGCCTCTACCATACCAGGAATGGTCTTGTGCGATCCTCGCGGGACTGAATGGCAGTCGTTCATTGGTGATTAGCACTCGTTCGCGAATGATTCCAAATTTGAGGTTAGAATAATTCGTTAGGATAATTCACAAGCCCTGGCGCTTTAAATAAATAAAAGGTTGCGTCTAAATTTTAGAGCCAGGTACCACCGTCTCGATTTTCTGAAAATGCTGAGCAGACCTTATCCGTAATGTCTCCAGATATTTCTCGTTGCACCTGCAATTTTGTAATACTTTTAATTCTACCCGTTTCATCACTATTAATATTAGCAGACATTTTCAGCTACACTTACAGCTGTCTCTTATAGAAATGTTTTCGGTAATTGTTCATGTAAGAAAATTAACTGAATTAGTCCGTTAATGGGACAGTTTTTAACCGTACCGTAAACAGTTTCCAACAGATAGGCTTCTGTAACTCTAAGGGGCTATGAAAGTGTCATATATACATACTAAAAAGTCAAAATATTTATTAAACTTTTCTCCAAACTGAGTGTACCGAATTATCTGAAACTTCATCGCGAGATTATGGAGGCCCTAAGGAAGAACGCGATGCTCGAGAAATTTCATTTTTCGAACAAAAAAAATTGTATTTATCTCAACGAGAATCAAAAAAGAAATTTTTTTCAAAAAATGTAATTTCCCGAGCATCGCGTTCTTCCTTAGGGCCTCCATAATCACGTGTGAAAGTTTCAGATAATTCAGTACATCTAATTTGCAGGAAAGCTGTAAAAATATTGTCACGTTTTGATGTATATACAATGACCCTTTCATATTTCCTTGAGGTAATGTGACAGTGACGTCGAAGAGGTCTCGATTATGAAACTTTTCTCCGAATTGTATGGAACTTCACGACTTGATTATGGAGACTATAAAGAAGGTCTTGATACCCATGAAATTTCAATTTTTAAAAAATTTGTTAGAAAAAATGAAATATCTCTGGTGTTAGGACCTTCCACATAGCTTCCACATTCACACTGTAAAGTGTGAAACGATTCGGTACATCCAGTTCGGAGAAAAGTTTCATGAAAGATTGACCCCTCGAATTCCACTTTCACATTCCGTTAAGACCTCTTATTTTTTTTCGTGTTTGATAACCATGTACAACCGAAAAGTAATGACGAGAAATATAACACTTTATTTAAGTTATAATAAGATAAAGTGGCAAGCTGAGCGTGGTTCCTTCTGCGCAGTGTTGGACCACGGAAAGCGGCGATGAGTCACGAAGGACGGAAGGCCTCTACAACGTCATTCTGAGTGCCGATTGCCTTTTCTTCGACGACACCAGAATTGACCTTGTCGAAACGATTTACGGATGGCTCGACGATGACGGTATCGCTCTAGTGATGGCACCGAAACGCGGTACAACGTTTCAAAAGTTTACAGAAGCTGCTATCAAACGAGGCTTCATCGTTAAAATAAAGGAACGTTACGACTCCGAAGTGTGGTCATGTCATCTTGATCAACTCGTCAATAATCCAGAATACGCTCCAGATTTACATTATCCTGTTCTGATGGAACTTACTAAAAAATAAATTTGTAATATTCCGACACTTTCAACACACCAGATAATAAATATATAGTTCGTGATTGAAAAACCCAATCTGGACTCATCTCGGACTGTTCACCAACAAATAGACTGTTGAATTGTACCAACAGATGAATCCGTATTCAATTTTAACTGACTCATTTCAGTTAGCAAACATGTAGAATTTAGAAAATACCTACGTGTGAATTTGTTTCCTTCGTTGCGTTATAGTCAATCGAAAATAATATTTGGACTGTATCAGTGGTTATAAGAATCCTTGTAAGTTTTATATAAAACTAGACATTTTATTTTTAAAAAGTACATAATTGCAGGCCACATGGAAAGTAAATTCCAATAGAAAATCCATGTTTGGATTTTCAATCCGGCCTGCCCAGCAATGCGAAATATTTTTCTAACTTCTAACCGTACTTTTGTTTAAATATTATCTTGTTTAAGTTGATAACATTTTATTTTCGAAATGAATATTTCTAATTTGAACGACTGATTTTGTTTGAGCTTGCTTTCAATTTCTCAATAATATAGTTTAAAATATTTTTCGTGCATGTATTATAGCGTAATAGAAAGTAAAAATTCGTCAAGGATTTGGTTGTCATGAATACATTAAATCATTATACGGTACAAAACTTGAAAGTATTCAACTTCTTTTGATCGATACCAAATATTGTCCAACAATGCCTTATCACGCATACATGGAACACAGTAACAAGACCTTCGTTATCTGAATCTGGTTATCTGTTAATACACCATCACTTACAGTAATCGTTTCATATGTTTCTAATGAAGTTCTAAATGTACAATATTTGTATTTCCTTCACTTAACTTGTGCATCTGAAATATTTGAGTAGACTTATATTTGTTTTTAAATAAGCGAACATTCAGTTATTGGAAACTTAGACAGGAGGGAGGAGAACTGTAAATAAGAAAAATCGTTTGTCAATCATTATATTTTTGAAAGGTAATATGCTATTTTAAAGAAAATGAAAGAGCAACAAATAAAAGCACCGAATGTGAGAAGATATTTCCTTAACCTTTTCGTTATAACAATTCTCCGCGACAGAGCACTACCTCTGAACAAGTTGCCACGTGGTGGTCCAGATTATGAATATACCCTCGTAGCACAGAATAATTTCTAAATATTTTTTTGTAATCTNAATATAATAAAATTACATATTTTGCTATACGATTATTATCAGTTCATTTGGTGCCAAAACACACGACAAATTTTTGCAATACTTTCGTTCCGCTATTTCATTATGGTAGCAAAACGTATGATTTTGATTTTAATTATATTTAAACTTGGTATTAGTTATCGCGGGGTCCCATTTTTCTAAATATTATGAATGTTACGAGGAGCAGCTGGGCTTAAAGTCTTCGGGACCCCTTTCTACTTATTTACTATTTACATAATGGTCGGGTCAGCCGGTCACGAAAACTAAGATGGGAGGCCCCCGGTTATCTGGACTGAAAAGGAAGTGTTATAGACTCGATAAGTTTATTAGTTTGAGGAAAAAAAAATCCTGGGCCTCCAGGACTAGTTCGATACGTGATCCGATGCACGTGCAGGCCACAGATGTACACGCAGGGAGCGTTACGTGGGACGTAACTCAATAATGAATACTGAACGGTGTTCAGTATTCATTATGAAAAGCACCTACGATAATATGCGAATTAACACTATGACGTCCGGTGGCTCCACGTTTGTGCCGTGCAAAAACTATCGGGTAAGTGCCGGTGGCTCCACGTTGGTGCCACAAGGAAGTGTAAGTCAGTTGCACCGGCACGACACGAAAAAATCTAGATTAGACGCGCGGACGGCATAGTGTTAATATCGGGGCGGTCTCTCCCTCGATGCCCTTGATCGGGCGTATCGAGGGCCTGATACAATGTTTGGCCCTCCCTCTCCCTGGTTAGGTCTCCGGTTTCTGGAAATCGGTAGGGGGCGCGGTTGGCACGGTTCCGCATTCGACGCTTGGGCTCGATATTCGTTTCTCCCGTTCGCGACGGCGGAAACGTGGGAGTGCATCCAACAATGATACACGGTACTACCGATCGTAACCATGCATTGGACAACATGCGTGGTTACGAATTCTTTGACTTGTAATAATTGAATGGTTCTGTTCGTCTGCGCCGGTTCTACGGTCGGAATATCGCAGTTCCCTACGTCCAGGAGAGAGAGAGAGTGGTATAGTTTAGATGAGTCAATCCAGAATCATACGCAATCATTCCGCTGGCTGTGGCCCATACGCAAAGGCTGACGGTGAGCAGTCCTGTTCGCATGGTTCCTGTAATACAATCTTGTTAATGATCGCGACGTGGGGAATTATGAGAATGGGAAAGTTAACAGGGGAAGTTTTAATAAATTATGTTCATTTTATATATGGGTTTAAAGTATTTTATTGGATGACGGGGGTTCGGTAATGCTTACGAGGTCTCCTCCGGAATCCACCCACTGTTTGTTTTCCTCTTCCTTTATGTAATAATGGGTGCACTGGAGGCAGGTGAATGCAGGTTTGTTAATAATTAACAGGATCCTGCAATCCCGGCATCGGAGGGTTCTCCTTGAGAGGGGCTTTATCTAGTGGTTTTCCGTCACCACAGAGTAGAGTTGGTGGTCTTTCTATGGTAGTTTTTCGAAGCATTCGAGGCACAATGACCAATCTCCCGATGCGTGTTAGAATAGGGTGTCGTCGGCCGGGCTGTTTTGGTAACAATCCATCTTCAGCAGTCCGTCGTAAATTTCGGGGTGCTTATAGGAAATCACCCCGCCTAGAGCGTCGACTCCAACAGGTACTTCTTTCAGGTTGCTGGTGGTCGGGATTGGCACCTGTTCAGGTTTTTATTTAAATTAGGTCGTGCTTTAGCACGTTCCCGCCGGCGCCAATTTTCATTTGATTCCCCCCAACGGCGGCACACAAATCTATGTCGCGCTTCATCTGGCGGCGCGCATTTCTCGCGTGTTCAGACTTGCACGCGCTTCTTGTTTCTTCAGTATTACATTGAGCGCTTACTTTGCAAATTATGTGACTCGTGCCGTTTTTTATATCCTAACCACAGATTTCTGTTAGTAAAAATAACTAAAAGGTGGTTAGAATATTTTTTTAAATTTTGCCCTNAAAAAGTTGTCCAAAACGAAGGGCAGAGATTATGCCACTGCCAAAACAACAAGAGTAAAGACGTTTTGTGGTTGTTGCGAGGGTCAGCCAGCGCTTTGCTTGGAATGTTTCAACAAATTGCACAAAAAATAATAAATCATTAAGTTACAAATAAAATAATATTGAATTATTATGTTAATTTTATCGAATTTAAGTTACATTTATAATACTGAATTTTTATGTGCGTGTTATTAAGCAAAATTGATGTTCATAATACGTTATTAATTATAATTTTTATTCAAAATACACGTTTTTATGTATGTACGTTAAATTATCAGTGTCTAATAGCACAATCGAATGCGAAACACAGGTAGTACACGCCGCCCGATGATGCGTCTAGCGCGAGCCACCGGTGGTACACGCCGCCCGATGGCACAATCAAGCGCGAGCCACCGGTGGTACGCGCCGCCCGATGGCGCAATCAAGCGCGAGCCACCGGTGGTACGCGCCGGCGTGAACGTGTTAATCACGATTTATGCCTCGTGGGTGTTTGAGTTGTTTATGATTTGTAAGTATGTTTTACACGTCATGTAGGGCGTAGCTATGTATTTGTTTCATTGTGTGCTTGTTTGTGTGCGTGCGTGCGTGCGTGCGTGCGTGCGTGCGTGCGTGCGTGCGTGCGTGCGTGCGTGCGTGCGTGCGCGCGTGTGTGTTTATACGCATGTGTCGTCTTGTGTATTTCATGGATTCGTGGGTTGATCATCGTTTTTGAGACGTTTTCACCCTTTTTAAGCGATTGGGGAGAACAAGTTGGAATTTTTTGGAGGAAATTTGTATTTCCACGTTTCCGTTTTCCATAATTTACGTGACCTCGTGTGGGCCGGTATATTGGTAATCGAGTTTTCCTTTTCGCTTACCCTTTAACCAGGTATACTTGATCTACTTGAAGGGTTTCGGGGTGGATTTTCTGATCGTAATACATTTTTTTATTTCTATGTTGATTTTATTAACCGATTCCTGGCTTCCGTTTGATTTTCGTCGGTTCGAGGTTTTCAATGAGGTCCGTCAGGTATTCATTGAAGGTTTTGAATGAGCCTTCTATTAATGAAAAAGTAAATGGGTGCCTAGCAGGGGTGCCATAAAGTAGCTCGTGCCGTGTACAATTTGTCCCTTCTTGTCGGCTAGTATTGTACGAAAAACATGCTAAATCCAGCCAATCGTCCCATTTCTTCATTTTGCGACGTAGTGCTTCAAGTATTCGGTTAATACGCGATGCGATCTTTCAGCTTAGCTGTTAGACTGAGGATGACAAGGCGGTAGTTTGAAGCGTTTTGATTCGAAAATGTTTGGCAAGCGATTTCATTACCGCGCTAGTTAAATTCGCCCCTTGATCGGTTAAAATTGTCTTTGGGGTTCCATGTCGGCAAATAAAATTCTTGACCAGTACTTGGGCTATTGTTCTCGAAGAGCTCCCGGCTAATAATATTGCGGTTAGGTGTTTAGTGAAGTCGTCCTGTATTATTAACCCTTTGCACTCGAGGGCTTTTTCGCTCGGAAGAACCAGCTACTCGAGGCGATTTTCCGCATTCTTGGTAAATTTCATCCAACTAACTTAAAATGATTTCACATACAAATTAACGCATAAAACTGTTATATTTTAATATTTTATGTATCCTTACATCTGCAAGAAGAAAATTTGTTGAATATTAAGGACTGTATTGTTGCTTTGTATGGTATTTTATAAAAAAATCGCCAAGATGCATCCTCGGCTTGTCGGGGCAATTATTGCAGTAATATGTTGTTCGATATCTTTCGTCTGGCTTATTTCGTTGAGAGCAAACCTTGCAATCTTTCTTAACTTCTGTTAGAATGACATGTAGCTTTCCATTCAATCGAATTGCGTCGAAACTAAAGGTCGCAGTAGAAGCCCGACTATTATTATATATATTTCGTTGGGAGCAAACCTTGCAATCCTTCTTAACTCCTGTTAGAATGACATGTAGCTTTCCATTCAATAGAATTTCGTCGAAACGAAAGGTCGAAGTAGAAGCTCGACTACGAATCTGGCGTAAATCTTCTCTCAATTGGTCAACTAAAGTGTTTTCCATCCTGCAGATGACTAAGCAGCTGTTTGTTTCTCTGCTTTTTAATTGATTTGTAAAGAATATAAGAATTAACTGAACAAATCTCTAAACCCCCCAAAAATAGCTTAAGCCACCGTTTTAAGGACTTTCATAGAAAACAGTATGTTGAGGCATATTGGTCCGTTCGATTAAAGCCGTCCATATATTAGGGGGACCGAAATGTAATCAAAATTTCTTTAGTGAGCTCATTCACGATTAGTATGTGTCGGATTTTTGTTACTTTTCGGTCCCCCTAATATTTTATATAGCTTATGATAACATTGGGTTTTTTAATAGTAAGTTCAACATCACCTGGTAAAATCCTTTTTACGGCAGTTATTCTCGCATTATTCCAAGTGGTCAAAGATGTGACGATCCTTTTGTTTTTCCATGCTAGAACTAAAGTATTACCTTTGCGGTATGTTCCCGTGGATTCCTTGTGGATATTTTTTTTTTTTTAGACATGGAAACTCGTTTCTATTTGTTAGGATCGTCCCAGTTAAATGGCAAGGGGTATCATTCTACCCTTCGCCAAGTCATGTAAACATATATATATATATATTGTTGTCGATTGGGTTTCCGTATCAAACTAAATGGTGATAAAGAGTCACCTCTCGAGTTGCCGCATCGGACCAAGTGGTGACTTAGAGTCACCTCTCGAGGGCGAAGGGTTAAGATCTATTCGTGTCCCTTCGTTGTTTGAGGTAAAGGTCCCATTATGTCCATGGATACCTTGCCAAAGGGTTTTAAAGGGGTATCGGTTATGATCATGGGCTGTTTCGTTTTCACCCGTGTCAGTTTCTTCATCTGACAACTCGAGCACGTCCATATATATGCTTGGACGTCGAATTTGAGTGTATTCCAGTAATAATCCTGGCGAATACGATTGTAAGTTTTATTTACTCCTTTATGTCCTCGGAGTGGTGTATCGTGGTATTCCCGAATTATGTCGTACCGTTGCTCGACCGAAGGTTCGATAATTCGATTCTCACAAATGAAGATTTCTGTAGCCGAATTGATAAAGTGTATCCGTATTAAATTTTCGATTGTCTGCCATTGGACTCCTTCAATGGCAGATGACTTCGAGATGCTGAATTGTTTAATCTCCATGGATACGGTCGGTATCGTTGCGTAATGATTCCAGTAACTTATTGATATCGGTAGTCTTCATAACTCTATTAGGTAGTACTCGTTGGAAAATGAAATATTTTCCTTCCCGAGAGATTAAAATTGATTCCTCGTCGCCTTCTAATATGGGAGGTAATCAATCTCTTTCGAATAGTCTACTCGATCCTTCATCGGCAGGTTCTCAGGACCACGTTACGAAGCATACGATGTTATCCTTTCGAAGAGTAACATTGTCCGTAACCATTGTTAATTTCGATTGGGATTTTATATGTTCGCGGATTTGTGGCGGATCGCGATTTATCGGAATCGGAACAACTTCCTTTATTGCGTCCTCTACGCCCGAAATTGATTCGTCTCCATCTTCTCTTTCCTTTCCTGAAAATTCCGATCCTTCGTCGGAGGATTCATCGGATATTTCTTCATGACAGTCGGGTGTGATTGTTTCCTCGGCAGGTGAAGGATCCGATTCGGAGGATGATCGGCTCGGCGACCTCCGGCAGTCAGTCGGTTCTTCGGTATTCATCCTGAAGTCTCGGCGATCCTTCCTTGGCCGACCGCGGGGTCGTTTACTTAGTCCGAGGGGATGGGATCCGTTTTCTTCGGGGCGATTGTCCCTGAATTTAGCAATTGCTTTTGGTCGATGCAGGTACTTACATCCTTGCGCTAAGGTGCTCGTTCTTCGAGTATTTTATTTTCGCGCAGCGGTGGCTTCCAGTCCTCGTCTCGGTAGCACTTATCCATACGCTTTGATTTTTGTGATTTATTCTATTCTTCCTTTTCCTCTTCCTCTTCAGGGTGCGGCGATATTTCGTCATATTGGGGCGCAGTAGATCTACAACGGATTCTGTTGCTTCTTCTGAGTGGTTATTCGAACGACATTCGATGGAACTCATAATGACCGTGGGAGGTTGTGAAAGTCGTTTTATGACGGTCTTTCGGGTCCATGGGTATCTGGTGGAAACTGGACGCGTAGTCAAAAACTGAGAAGTACTTTGCGCCTTCCAGCTGGTCGAGGATTTCAGTGATGTTTAGGAGAGGATAGCGTCTCCGATAGTCTTTTCGTTTAGATTCCGTACTCTATGACCATTGACCATTGTTTACTCCCTTGTGAGTCTGATTTTTTGGATACAATCCAAAGCGGAGAATTGTAGGGGGATGACAAAGGTTTGACAATACCTTGATCGATTAAACCTCCAACTTGGCGTAGGATCTCTTCTTTGTGGATCGAAGGATAGCGATATTGCTTCGTATTGATTGGTATATTATCGATGGTCGGAATTTGATGCGTTAGCACGGTTGTTGTTCCCAGAGGTTTTTCGGGGATATGGAAGCCGTCTACGTTCTCGCGAATTAGAGTTTCTACGCTTCATCGTTCATCCTCGTTAAGGTGATCTAATCGCAGGATATCGAGGATGCTTTGCTCATTGTCTTCGGAGGATAATGGCTTGTGAGCACCATTGGAAAAAGAAAGAATGGAGCGACTTCCTCGTGCCCTCGGGTCGAGGTGGAATCGTACGATACAGTGGATTTTTCGCGAGACAGAATTGGCGTGATAATTTTCATCGCCATTATAGTGGAACTTCAGTCTGATATTTTTCCCGTATTTAAGAGATGGGACCGAGTTCTTGAGGTCGCGACGGGCGGTTTCGTTCGCGGAGATAGTAGATACAGAAGATACAGTGAATACGGTGAACACAGTGGCTTTATCAGATTTAGTAGATTTAGTAGATTTAGTAGATTTAGTAGATTTAGTAGATTTAGTAGATTTAGTAGATTTAGTAGATTTAGTAGATTTCATCGATCTCATGGACTTGATAGATTCAACGGACCTAGTAGACTTTGCAGGTCCTAGTGGTCGACCAGGTCCGGTCGGCTCGGATACCGAATCGAACTCCCCGGTGGAAGTCCGAACAGGGTACAACACCCCAGCGAGCGGACCACTTACTTGCCCCTAGGACCTCGGTAAGAGCCCGGTACCTTCGGTAACTGCGCACGAAGGGATTCGGCACAGGCTCGCGATATGGCCCTACACCTCCCACCCATTCCGACCTACTCACCAGCAGCCAGGATAACAAATACAAATTACAACAAATACAGGAAAACGCGGTACAGGGCGCGATACAACCGAGCGGGTGGGAGTCTCCGCACGTCGGAATTTCACAATAAAAAATTTGAACGCTTTCCGCGATCTGCCACGCTCGTGGGAGGCGGAAATCGGGACCCGGAATTTCCTCCCTAGATGAAAGATCTGTCCGCGACGATGTTCGTGAGTTGCGCGCGGAAGCAACCGGGATCAAGACCTAAATTACCCGGATTTAAACAGACTCACGGCAATCACGGCGCGGTATCGGCGCACGTGAACAATAGCGGTCAAAGAGGCCCCCTGGGCAGATTCGGGCTCACCAGTACAAAGTCCTTACAGGGCCGGTAGGGTTCCTCTCTCTCGACGGCTGCGCTTCGATGCCCTTCGGGCCGAGTCGGGATGGCGCCCTTCGGGAAGTATCGGCCGACGCGCAGTCGTTGACGGGACGGGACGACGGGAGATGCGATCTGTACGACGATCCCTCTGGCAATGCCGGATACGCCAGAAGATCCTGCATTCCGGCTCCGATGTCCTAGTGGGCCTCGCGGAACTTCTTACCGGGCATCGATTCGCCATCTCGCCTAGTTTAAATAGGTCACTAGGCCGCCTAATTAGGGTGGCCGTCGACCGATGGCAGCAGGACCAACCAAATTCGGGGCCCCGCTCGCTATCCGTGAGCCTGTAGAAATTATCTCCGCGCGCACGATGCGCCCGGCACAGGCGCACCGCTGGGCCTATCGCAAGTTTCACATATCTTTTAAAATAACAAAACTTATTCTAACGATGGCCAGAGGGACTCCTCCTCGTTCCGGCACCGAGAATCCCCTGTGACGAGCAAAGGCTTTTGCTACGTCACAATGTATGTATTCCTTTATTAATTCCTTTTATTTTAAGTCGATTACTTCGGGCTCAGGCTCCCTGGGGTCGCCTGGCAGGAACTTTCGGGGACGTACACTCTTGTCCTTGATGGGTGGTAGGTCCATTGCAACCAATCTCCAACATGGAAGGCGAATTTCCTCACTGGCCAAGCCGTGCAGAACAGAATGAGCCGCCGTCCTCGGGAGGGGCGCCTGAACCAACGCCTTGATACTCACGACGCTGCGGGGAGAATTTTATAAATTCCCCCTGAGAGCAGGGTCGGCTTGGCAATTCCGGGCCCGTTTCTCGTTTCGCCGGTGAGGCCTTCGCCGAGTGGGAATCTTAGGACATCCCTCTGCCTGGGCGAAGGTCTTTAAAAGATACACTCTTTTTCCGGCCCGCTTGACCATTTAAGGGGACGGTATTTGGGATTTGATCGGGGGGTTGCAAGCAATAGAACGGTGTTTTGGTGTGAAAATTTGTCTACAGAGGGGGAGGCGAGATGTAGCTCTCGCGCCGTTGTATAAATGAAAGGGACATTTCGTGTTCGGGAGAAGAAGCGAAACCTAACCCCCGCGCCTTCCATGCAATTAAGGAGGATCTAGAGAATGGATTCGTATACAAAAGGGGAAGCGAAGCCTAGCCCCCGCGGTTACTGTATAATCTAAGGGATATTAGGAATGTTCGCGTATGGAAGACCTACCCTCCGCGCCTTCCTTACGATCAAAAGATTTATAGGAAAGACTTTGCGGGAATTCGTACACGGGGGGGGGGGGGGGTGTTACGTCTCGGGTACGGAGTGGAAGGGATATTTTGTGATATAATATTCGTATGTGGAAGGGGAGGGGGGGGCTAGCCCCCGCGCCCTCGGTGAAGGCGAAAGGAGTTATGCGAGAGAACTCGGACAGATTCGTGTACAGAATGGGAGGCAATACCTAGCCCCCGCGCCTACTGTATAATTAAAAGGATAATGGGAATAGCTCCCGAGGTGTACTCCTAGCATATGATCATTTTGGTACTCGCCAAATAAAATATTGTTTTCAAACTTAGATCCTAATTATTTTATTTGTTTCGATATAGTTTTTAATATTTGTCTTAGGTTTGAGGAAGCAGAAAATCTTGTACATACAAAATACGTGAAACCAAATGTACCGTGACATTTGGCAAAAAGATTTTAGCTGAGACTTTAATGGAATGAATGTTCTACTATATTTGGCAAAAATAGTTAATTTGAGCTTTTCAGGGGAAGGAAGCAGTTTGAGCTATTTTTACTATTAATTGGATAAAGATAAATGTATTTAGCTAAATTTTTGTACATCGAAGGTATTTTGAGGGGACTGAAACGACGCATTGCATTGTATCGCTCTTCCAACATATCGCGCTGTTTACACTCCGAGTCTCGAAGTCTCTTGTGCCCCGGGAGAAACTCTACCGATTTCCGCTGGGCGTTCAACGTGTTAAAGACGACGCGGAAAATAAGGGATCGCTCGCACGCGAATCTCTACACGGAACTAAATCAAATTGGGGGGATTAAAGATGAGCTAAATCCGTAAGAAGAGTATCGACCGCAACGGACGGATCGCTCCTAAATTATGCAAACATAACGCATTACGGATTTCGACATTTGGAGTTCGGCTCATTTAAGACAGTAAATAAACGAAAGAAACGGAATGCGCAAAAAAAAGGCAGCAATTCGAGATTTATCGGCGCTCCCTGCTAACCCGAGATACGCGAGAATTTCAGTCGCAGTTGAATTCAAACAAATTTTCTCCGGTCGATAAAAATTAGGTTCGACATGTGTTCGAGTTAGGCTGTAAGAAGCTTTTACGATTTGTAATCGGACTACAATAAAGTTCACGATTTCGAACCGAATATTGAAATTGAAGGCAGGCCCTGTTCATTACAAGAATTTCCAATATTGGGAACTTCGTTAGTCTACAGAACAAATCACATATACAAAAAAATGTCCACGGTAAGTCACTTAAGGTAGCATTCCAACTCGCTGACTCGCATTCGACAGCCAAAAATGATTAACTCAAAAGAGGTTTCGCACTGCGCGAAAGAGGGGATTCAAACTCCAAGAATATTCGCACTTCGCAAAAGAATTACACTAGGTTAGGCCCACACATCGCGAAAACGGAATTTTAACGTGCCGATCGTGCAAGACACCATTCCTGCGTACGGGTCGACAAAGCTTCCTGGTTCTACCGAGGAGCAACGCGATTAATTTGAAACAAAAGTCCGTTCACACGAGACTCGGTAAGACTTAAACCTCGGGCTCGGCGAGTGCGGCGATGCTCCCTCGGCGAGGAGGCCACCAGATGCGGCGATCCTCCACAGGTACATCTTGGGACGAATTGCGGCAACGATGGAAATCTCGAAGTTCTCGAAGGCAGCGAAGAAAATTCGATCGCGTCTATACAGTTCGACGCTCGTAGACCAAGAAGATCGGGTCCTCACCGTGGTCCACCGGGCAGGCTCGGTGCGGTTCCTCGGCGGCGACTCGAAGTCCTTGATAATTGGCAGCTATCAGCTGCCAAGTTGCGTCGGCCAATTGACAGCGGTCAAGCTTGGAATTTTCCAAATTTCGAGCGATGTCAGCTGCGTCGTGCGCCTGCGCGGCGCGTTTATTCGCGCGCTGGATTAGCGCCTGCGGTCCAATTCGGGTGTGAGGCTGGACCGTAACGTCATCGGGATGACGGCGGGTGCTATCCAGGGGCGTAGCTTCTCGGGGATCCAGCGACGCCGGTCCTAGCCTGCTTTGAGCCAACTTTTTCTCTCGCTGTGCCTTGGAGGACCGGCATCTCCTGATGCGACGCCTCTAAAGTGAGGGGACCGGTAGGCCCTTCCGCCCTGGGGTCACTGCGCCCTGACCTTAGCCCATAAGAGCGACGAAAATGGGACCCCCCGTCACAGCCCTTTAGGGACTCTCTTGAGTCAAAGGTCGGGGGGGGGGGGGCACGGCCTGCGGCAATGAGCCCTCCTCCCGCCATCGGTGAGGGACCGGAAAACCAGGTACGGACGCGGTGACCCAACGGCGCCGTCATGGATCGGCCACGCTGTAAAGCATGGGGCCGCCGGTGGCTCAAGACGGCCCTGCTCAGCTCGACCCCAGCATCCATAGGCGGTGGCGGGGCGAGGCTCCTTTACCACCGTCTCTTCTTCGCCCGTGGTCCCTCGAAGGCACCCTTGTTCCGCGATGGTTGTGTTGGATGTTGATCATCGCAACATCCGCTCTCGCCTCACCGCGAAGGCGTCCTAACGTCTAACCAATGCGCAACTTATGATTACAAAAAAATGTAAGGTAGCGCAATTAATCCTAAGCCTCCTCAGTTCCTCGGCCTCGAGCGTCGAGCGTGCTGAAAGGAGATATGGATGAAATAAATTCAAATTAAATACAATTTCACTACCTTCGAAAATTGGTTTACTGTTTTGCAAATCTAGACAATAACATTTTGTCCCTGGGACATTTGCCCACTGGTTGCATCGTCACAGTGGAATGTTTCATTTTGCATAATTCTCAACGTAGAGTGTAACAGACTTCAACGTAAATACAAATGTCGATAACATGGTGCATCAGCTTATGTTGTCATTTGTGTCTAAAATGGCGTTACCACCAAAAATGATATACGTGAATTTTATTTTATCCAAGCCAATTAAATTTTTCAGTGCCTTTCATATCACTTTAAGGTGATATGAATGTGGCATCCGAGAGGCCAATGATTTGTGAAACTTTTCTCCGAACTAGGTGTATCGAATTGTTTCAAACTTTCGAACGTGAATGTGAAGTCTGTAAAGAAGACTCTGGCCATGGAGACTAGAAGGACAAACACAATTCTGTGGAAGATTCCGCAGAATCAGGGCAAGATCTTCCTTTCTTAGGCAGCGCTACATTTCCTTGGGATTCACCACTTGAATAAACACCAGCATGGATTTAAAGACAAATAATTGCAATACAGCTATATTATCCAACTAAAATCAAGTAAAATATTCTACGAATATTTTAGCCGTAAATTATTTCCAAGAATATTCATTTGTGCCATTATTTCAAGTAGATTTCAACTTAGGTAGTAAGAACGTGGAGTATTTAATGCAATAACTCGGATTTGATTCTTATTTTACAATTTTTCTCTTTGTACAAATGTACGTTATGATTTATTAGTATTAGCTTTTGAGGAAAGAACAAGAAGGACGACAACAAAGCTACCAATTTTATCTCAATTTATTTATTTTAAATATTAACTTTACAATTAAGAGTTTGGTACCAAGTTATTATTCGTTATCGTATTTCACAATCCAACTCAATTTTGTATCATGATGCTCTGATGCTGATAATTGACTGGAAAGAAGTTAGAATTAATTTCGGTATTTACAAGGTATACAAATCTTTGAGCCTATTTATTTTAACGCAGTCAAATTTTACAGATCCAACGTTAACGGAATTTTGCAAGAACTCTGTACTCCATACTGATCTTCGCCCTATAGGACTGACACCTACAAAGCAATCTTCAAAAAATGTTCTGTGCCCTTTTTACGGACGCGTGCTCCCATAAGAGATCTTATGCAGTTCGTCCTCTTGGTCTGTAGTGTTACGGAGCGGCCGAGCGGATGCGAGGCCGGGGTAATTCGGATGAAGAATACCCAAATCTTGCGCGTAACGATTATTTTAAGTTTGTGAGGAGATTGATCCGAGCGGCTAGATCAATTCCTCTGGTGGGATCTAGGGGAATGAGGAATAGAAAAGGGGTGCGGACGAATGGCTATGTAGCTTAAGATTTGCGTTTATTCGTACGTGAGGTCAACTACAATCAGCTGGAAGGGCACCCGAGGTGCCTTGACCTAATTTCTCTAGATTAATATACTTCCACGTCGCGGCGGTTCGGGTGTCGCGATAGCGCGCTTTAGCGGCGGCAGGTTACTGGACGCCAGTGTGCTGACGCGGGAATTCTTACTGTTTTAATGGCGGTCTGCGCGTGATTCTATTTCGCGATGCTGAGATTCGAGCTCAGCTGTTAAAAGTAAATCGATGGGTTCTTAATCTATCCGGTTAACCGGAGCAAGGCATGGAAATCGCGATAATGGTTAGTATTCGGTTTTGGTCGGAGATGAAGGGTTAATAAGTAAACTAGAATGAAAATGAGGATGAATCGAGCTTGCGAAGAATCCTCTACCTGGCTTGTTCAGCGGCCGTAATCGGTGACAGTCTCTTTTGATCGACCCGGTCGGATGACAGTGCGTGAACACCTTCGTCCCGTGGCGTGCCCTAGGGTTGGAGGTCTCCTAGAAGCCTCCCGTCCAACGGAAGTCGCAGTGCCGCCGTCTAGTCCTGACTCGGTGGCTGGATCGCTGGAGTACCGGATGGCGCTACTGCAGCTCGCAGGATAGTGGTCCTTGGCAGGGAGTCCAATGGTCTCGGTCTCTGACTCGCTAGGAACGGAGTACCGGGGACCAGGAGCTCCACTCGAAGTTTCGATGACGACTGACGTTGACTTATGTCAAATTGACTAAAGTTTCGACTAATGACTTATGACTCCCGTCTTGATCGGACTGCTGGTTTTATTAGCAGGATGTTCCAATTGGTGGGGGCTTCCTAGGGCCCAGGTGAGGGTGGCGTTTCTGAGTCGTGCTGATGCGTTGCGGAGTCATCAGGTTGTTTGCCCCGGGTCGGTCGATGACTTTTGGAGCTGTTTGGCCGATGAACTCGTTGGATTCTTTCGCAAGAGTTTCGCGTTTCTGTACTCGGATTTCCATGGCTAGCTCCGGTGATTGAAAAATAGGGTTTTTCCCTATATTAAGGTATGGAAGGTGCCTACGTAACAGTAGTTTCCATGGTCTTGAAACTTATGAAATTTTATGGATATCAGGACCTTCATAGCCTCCATGTTCACGTTGTCAAATTTTCATACCTGAGGTATACTAATAGGTTACGATCATTTTGATGCTTTCCAAACAAAATATTGCTAGCAAATTTGGTTTCTAATTTTTTTTATTTAGTTCTATATAGTTTTTAATATTTGTCTTTGGTTTGAGGAAGTATAAAATCTTGTACCTGCAAAATAAGTGAAAGAAAATGTACTGTGACATTCGGGAAAAAGATTGCAGCTGGGATTTCAATGGCATGAATGTTCTACTATTTTTGGGAAAAATAGTTCATTTGAGCTTTTCATGGGAAGGCAGCGATTTGAGCTACTTTTGCAATTAATTGAGTAAAGATACATGTATTTGGCTAAGTTTTTGTACACCGAAGGTGTGTTTGGAGAAGTTAATATTTTACGCTAGATACTCGAAACAATAGGTAATTAATAATGTCTAAAAAAAATTGCGATACAAAAGAAACGGTAAAAAATCGGTTCATGAAAATTGCGAGACTCAAAATAATACACAGAAAAAAAAAGATTTATTTGCCATTACCAGAAAATTACTATTTTCTTCAGTGAAATACGACGTCAATCAAATTTCTTCAGTTAAGTGGAAACAAATCTTTCCTCATCAGAACAACAGAAAAAGTCACGTCAACTTATTCTTTAAAAATATGCATAAAGTTATAGTAATTATAAGATGTTTCAAAATATACAAAGTTACAAGAACAGAATATTTTAATGTGTTGTAATTAAATGTAATATTACACTGAGGAATAAGTTTAGTAAAACTAACTTATTTTTGGGACTATAAAATGTATTGTTACATAACCAAAGCGAACAGCGACGGCTCTGAATTTTCAGAACGAAATTCAGAGTAAGAAATTCCGGAAAGAAATGGATTATTAAAATTCAGACCGATGATTCTGAAACCCGAGTAGGTATGCTATTCTTAGATTGACGCCTGAAACGATGCAGTGCGAATGTTAAAAGAATATCCCGAACGACTGAGATATTCTTATCGAGGATCCGTTTCTTTTTCAGAGTGCTTTGTACACCTTATTTCAGACCCTCGCGGTCATACCTCAGGAAAGACAAGATGAAGTGTGTTCAAGGCAGTCGTACCGTGTGACAGCTGTATTTGTTCGCTTTCTTTGTGAATTTTTTGTTACGAACTATGAAAATACCCCATTCTTGGAATTTTTACAATATATATTAACATTTATACACTCACTCAGAATTTTTTGAAGCCAAAATATAAATTGGAATCGACTTTACAACGTTCGAAAGACACATGTGAAAAATAAGTAGCTTGACGGTTAACATGATTCCGGCTATTCTGTTCTGAAATCAAAAAATGCTATTTGGAAATAGTATTTTAATCCACAGACCTGCATCTATAGCCGGAACTAGGATCGAACGAAAATATTGAAAATTAAATTTTTGGCATGGTTTTGAAAATTTAGTTCCGATTTTTGTCTTTTTTTACTTTATAAGCTTGTTAAAAAAAACTATGACAGATATCACAATTATCCTAGTTCGAGCGTGAACATACCATATAAATTGGAGCAATATCGATTCAGGAGTTTTTGAGAAATCGTGTCAGCCAATTTAAAAAATGCACTTTTGAAATTTATACCGCTCGAACGCCAAGCCAAAACTAAACTGATCGTTACTGTAGCGTCTCACTTAACATAGTGTTACGTTCTCAAGCTAACAATAAGGAAATTCGCGGGTTCGTTACGGTCGCCGAGTCGGAAATTGAATTGCGGAGGTCTGTTCTCTTCAGAGTCGAAAATGGAAGTGCCGATGTCTTTTTAGAATTTCGTAGTCTCGGAGGTCTCGCTGTTGCTATGGTCCGGAATAATCGTAGTGGGGGAGAATATTTTCCCATCGAGTGCAGTCGAAACGACGGAAACCCGAATCTGCTGATGCGCGGATAGACAGGAAGTCGCGATTCCGAGCCTTCGCTAAGATACATGAATCTCCTGATGCGCGGGTAGACAGGAAATCGCGTTTCCGAGTCTTCGCTAATATACATGAGACGGCGGACGTAACACCTCCCCCCCTAGGGGCGTTGATGCTCCCGCGTCGAATTCGTTACGGGAAATGATGAATACTAGTTTGCTAATAGGCTAATAAATACATGAACATTTTCGTGAGGATGACTCTATACAATGCAGAAAAATCGAGAGCTTATTAAAGAAGGGAGGAAAACAAAAATGTCGATATAGTATAGATTAATTAGTTTCGATAGAATCGCATGCTCGATGGATTCTTCCGGGCTGCTCTGGTCCGACGAGGAGGCCTCAGTTCCATAGGGAGGGGCAGTATGTCCTTCAATAGGTCCCGCGTGTCTTTCTTGCAGGTATCGTCCTTAGAAGAACGCGTGGATGGCTTCTGCATTTTCCGGGAGGCCGGGTTGTCGGAGGATTCGTTCGTTGTAGATCGTCCTCTTACCAGGTTTGCTTTCCTTATTGCGAATACGTCTGCTGGGCTCTGCTGCCTTGGGTCGTCAGATTTTGTCGGATTTCGCGAAAGGGCGTCAGCGTTTAAATTGTACCTTCCGGGTTTGTGAATTATTTCGTATTCATACTCGTTTAGTTTTAGGGCCCATCGTATCAGTTTGGACGATGGATCTTTAAAGTTTTTGAGCCAAGTAAGAGGTTTGTGATCGGTTACCAGTGTGAATCTTTTTCCATATAGGTACGGCCTGAAATGGTCTACGGCGTATACTATCGCTAGCAATTCCTTTTCGGTTGTGCAGTAATTCGTTTCCGCATTATTTAAGACTTGATGCATACGCCACTGGGAGATCTTTTCCTAAGGGGCCTTGGCTAAGGACGGCACCGAGTGCGAAATCCGATGCGTCAGTTGTTAGCATGAATGGTCGCGAAAAGTCAGGGTATTGCAGTATGGGCGACTCGCACAATTTGCCGCGCAAAGTTTGAAATTCAAAGTTCACCTTTTTCGCCCATTAGTTCTCGAAGTATAAGATTTACTGTTGCAGGTTTAGCTGCTTTATCCCTGCTGAGACGGATTGTACATTTTGTGCCTCGTGACACCTGACCTGGCGCTTGTTCGTATCTGTGCCCGGTGCCACGCCGTTGCTCCGAGCAGGATAGGAGTTTAAATGCTCCGAGCTATCGCGGAAATTCTTATCCTCCGGCGAGAGGCGCATGTCATTATTCGCGTAGCCGTGCCGATCGCGTCTAAGATGGGGCTCGTTAATACCGCGATAGGGCCCGTCGTACCTATCAGTTGTGTTGCGGGGGTGGTATTCGTCCCTATTCGAGGGAGCAACTCCTCTCCTATTTGAAAATTCGGGGTCTCGTCTATTTTCTACGGGACGCCTGTAATTATTAAATTGGCGATTGCCCTCAGCACTCCCGTATCGATTGTTGCGGTAGTTATCGTTAATTCGGTACTCTTGGTTAGGATTCGCGTGAGGATACCGATTAAATTCTCGGGATCGTGCATGTTGGTCCGAGTACCCGAGGGGATCCGAAGAGTTTCTTAGGTTCGGATTAAAGTTATATCTGCGGGGGTGTTGGGTTTCATTCCCCGTTGCGCGTGCATAGTCGCGCCTACGGTTTCGACACTCCTCGTACAAGTGTCCTTCAAGGTCGCAATATTTGCAATATTTCTGGTTATAATGAATGTCTACTCGACAATTTCGAGCAACATGCCCGGTGCGCCCACAATGTTCACAATACATGCAAAATGGGTCCGTAGCAGTTTGGATTCGCCAAGCGCGTCTCGACAATCCCGATTCGGGCTCCCGTGGAGTCCCATTACCCCATCGCGGTACATAAGGCACTCGGTCATGAGCCTCTCGAATTTTCCGGCGTCTTTTAATTTCGCGTTCCCCTATCTCGGCCATCTCGATCGCGTCAGCTAAAGAGACGGGGTTCGATGATGCCACTTGAATGGATAGCGATTCATCCCGAAGTCCGCGAACGAATGATTTTAGGGCCGCCTTATTGTCGGCGGATCGTTTGAATTCCCGGTAATTTTCCGAATCGGGATACATTTCCGAGCTTATTTGATGCAAATCTTTTAGGAATTTCAAAACGCGGCTTGCATAATCCGCCGTAGTTTCGTAAGTTCCCTGTGCTATAGTAACGAGTTTCATTTCCAACTCGGAAGCATCCCGAGGCGCGAAAGCAACTATTACGTCTTTTAACAAATCTACTCCTCTATACTCGTCCAGTCTAGGTTCTACCCTTCTAGAAGCTCTCCCCCTTAATTTAGAAGGAATCATCCATAATAATTTTTCCTCGTGCCCATTTGGAATTACTTGTAACACCCGCCTGCAAGCCTGTGAAAATGACCATGCCGAAATATTCTCGCCGTCAAAAATCGGTACTCGATCGAAAAGGTCGCGCCAAGTGATTCGTTTTTCGTTAATTATCGGTCGCGTCTCGATCGCGTTCGGTTGTTCGGGACTCGTTCCCATAGTCGAAGGGTCGTTTAGCATCATTACTAATTCGATTGGCTCAGGGTCAGACGATTCGTTATTGCTTCCCGGCAAATCATACGACGAACCCGCCCTGCTTCGGGTATGGTTCCTTATAGGCGGAATTTTGAAATGTACTTACACAGATCGGGCAAGGGTTATAACAATCAAGATGATCAGCATCGGTATTGGCAGCTGATTCTGTCGCCACCACGGATTTAAGCTTCCTTCCTTCCTTCCTTCCAGGGGTTGTCTTGTCGTTGATTCGGTTGACACTCGCGTTTTATTAAAAATTGATCAAAAGAGGAATTTTCTTCTATACGAAAAGGAAAAAGAAAAGAAATCTCGGCAACTACCGTCAGATATCCCACTTCTGACACCAATTTTTAACCCTTACTGTTACATTCTCAAGCTAACAATAAGGAAATTCGCAGGTTCGTGACAGTCGCCGAGTCGGAAATTGAATTGCGGAGGTCTGTTCTCTTCAGAGTCGAAAAAGGAAGTGCCGATGTCTTTTTAGAATTTCGTAGTCTCGGAGGTCTCGCTGTTACTATGGTCCGGAATAATCGTAGTGGGGGAGAATATTTTCCCATCGAGTGCAGTCGAAACGATGGAACCCCGAATCTGCTGATGCGCGGATAGACAGGAAGTCACGATTCCGAGTCTTCGCTAAGATACATGAATCTCATGATGCGTGGATAGACAGGAAGTCGCGTTTCCGAGTCTTCGCTAAGATACATGAGGCGGCGGACGTAACAATAGGAAGGGATCTCCAATGAGTTTAGTATCCTGTTTACATGAGCATTAGTCAGAAAGGTCTTAGGTAGCAGCCGAATTCATCGATTCATCATAACAAAGGCTCGGGTTCTCCGTCCCGCTGGTCGAGCTCGGCGCTCTCTCCGATCACCTGCTTCGTTCTACGTTTGTGACTACCCAACCACTTAGAATATTGAAAAATCCTTCATTCTACCTATTCTAGACATATTATAGAAGCAATTTATCGAATAAAATGTTTTTCAATTTTTTGGACCTGTTACACGGTACGACCGCCTTAAATAAATAAGATTCGAAAACGTTAATCGTGCATAATTATAAATGAAACGATTTACATTAACTTACAGGCAAAAGTCGATTAGGTTCTAAAGAAAGATTTTATGTGACATGATAGAATGTAATTAGCGCGGAAAGATCTTCTCTGTTTGACTGAATTAAGGTGAAGTGAAAAACGTCGAGGAACTTGATCGACGTGTTTAAAAGTTAAAAAAAGGGTTTTCTAAATCCCTACGTTACCGATGCTCGTTTATATATTGACAGCTGTATCGAATTATATTGAGTATTGTAGTAAATGGCTCCATCTGTCATTTTCGTACAATAATTATAAAGACATCAAAGTAACTCCAGAAATCCCCCGGATTCATAGTTTCTGAGCCCCTAATTGACTACAGAGTGACACCCTGTGCCATCTGTGATTTCCGTGTCAATTAAATTTTCACTCTGAGACCTCATATTACCATCGTTTTAGCGTAATGGCGCATGAGACACTTTGTTTTCCTTTATCCCGTTCAAATGCGAATTTATCGATTACCAGAGTGTTCTAAATTGTCGTACAATTGTGCTTACACCTTCGTTTTTCATATTAGAGTCTTCAATAACTGTACATTGATCGAAATATGAGAACTCGACGCCAATTTGGTTCTGGTCTAGGCTAAGTAAAGAATTTTTTTCAAAAATCCAAATTTTGAAAGTGCCAGGATAATTCTTAGGTGCTCACGAGTCATGTGTCAAAGTTTCAGTCAGTTCTATCCACACCCTTAAAAAAGAAAAGTGTCATTCGAATTGACTGATTTCAGAGGGGTTTCACGTCACCTTAAAATTGGAGGGTACTTATTGTTAGAAAGAAATTCACATTCTAGGATCCCAGATCTCTCCTGAGTCTATCTTACGATTGCACGACAAACGACCTGTTCAGTCTCTCTAAGGATGTACGGTGAGAATCGATACCGAACTCCGATCAGTTCCTTACACTAAAGCAGAGTTCTAACAATTGGGAATCATCTCCCGAGAACGCGTAATTTAACCGCACCGTCGTGCACGAAAGTGAAGAAAGTTAGTGAAGTCTTAGAGTTAAGTACCGCGCAAGATTTTGTGAAATATTCCTACTTCCGTAATAGTAGTGACAGTTACTATATATTTTCCTTTTTCGAAGTAATAAAATGAACAATTCCATTTTTACATTAGTGTTTCAGTAACGATAACAAACATTTAGAATAATAGTCGATACTGGTGGAGTAACCTTTTTCGTGTAAAACTGAAGTGTCGGCATTTATTACAATGAAGCAAAAGAGTATTACGACTTAAATTCAGAAAACAATAATGGGTTTTATAAAAGCGAACTATTGGTATCGCTTTCGAGAAAGCCTCGTGTTTTGTCATGTGTGATGGGTCGATCCGAAAGAAGGCAATGCTTGAATTTCATGGATGCACATTAAACTCTCTTTATTTAACTTTAATTTACTTAAGCGGGAAACACTTTAACGACTGGGGTCCGCCACCTTTTTTCTTCCAATACTCCTCCACCTCGTTACCGAAAAACCGCCAAAACCAGCGCTTGACGCGCCAGCTCGAGGCCCCGGCTCTTACTCCGTCATCCATGGGTCCTGTGAAAACAAACTTGAAGAAAGAGTTCTATATTGGTCAGTACAAAGTGGAGGAGAGACAGACAAGAGATGAGACGACGCGAGAATATTCGTTACGTATAAGGCGTTGGCCATACGGCCTTGATTTTAGATTAGAGATTCTTCAAGAGGTATACGGTCCCTATCAAATAGGGCCACCCAATCCGTAAGTGATTGATACAGGGCGTCGAACCTTGTGGCGAAAACCACTACATATGTGTCGTTAATTGTCGAATCATTTATTTCGATTTCTTTATCCTTTTCAACCTTCATTCTATCGCAATTTCTCAATGTCTATGCGCTTAACGGTGTTCACCACCAAAGTGTGAACGAAGGCATCAACCGCTAGATTGTATTAGCATCGAATTCGGTGGGAGTTAACTCAAACGTACTTTCTCGCTCGAACGAGTGAGACGCGATGCTCAGCAGGCGGTGTTTGACGACGGTCGCAAAATGTGTGAGTTATAAGCGTATAAGTCGCACGCAACGGCCAGACAAATCTGGACTAAGAGCCGAAGCATGCGTTGACACACGGACTCCCGCGTACACTAGTTGGACATTCCGCTTATATTCGACAACGGTTGCCACAGAGAGTCCAAATTACTCGCAAGGAACCCGAAAATCATGAAAAAGGTGCTCCACAACGATTTTGAACGGGTTTCTGAATCAATCGAGTTCATCGTGTGCTCGTTTTAAAGATAAAATGTTGACGCGTATTTATGTGCGAGCGATTTTCGACAAAACAACCCCTTCCTAGTTAAAAGAGCATTCAAATTAAGTTGTTGCACCTTTCTGTATGAAAATCACTCTCATCTGAACACGCGCGGGCAAGCTGTAGTCTAAGCACGATAACTGTGAGCACTTCCACTCTCACCTGTCTCCTGAATTTATTGCGCATCTTTATCACGAACGTGCAAGGTGGTACGAACTCGCAGTAAAGTAACTTGTGGGATAGCAGTGGACGATCCAAGTTGCTACCGTGAGAATAGTTTAAGGCTGTTATGAAATACCGGTACACCGGTAATTACCGATAACCATAAAAATTACCAAACTACAATATTACGGTTTGCTGAAATTTAGTATGTCGAAACTTGGTATTTACCAAAGTATCGATATTTATTGAACTCGGCATTTACTTGGAATTTCTCAATATTTTTCAATACGAAAAATGTTTCTTCATTTATGCCAAGTTTCATTGAAATCCGTGGAGTGCTTCTATGAAAGAAGAAAAAAATCGATTGTTTCATAAAACTTTGAGGGGTTGTTTCACCCCCTAGATAATAGTCTTAGCGCGTAAAAATAATACGGGTCCCTTAGATTGTCGAGTTCTACAACGTATATAAAAATGATCGAAATCGGGGTGGACACATGGGAATGTTTCCTTGTAAGTAGAGCGGCGGTAGGTCAGTGATGGTCCCAGCTGCCGTGCTATGCGTGGCTTCTACAGAATGAAGGCTCCTTGTGGATGAACACTCGCGAAATAGAAGTCGCGAGTATGTTAACCCTTTAACTGCTAACTGCTCCAAGTCGAAACGCGTCGCGTGAGCGATCGCTGGGGACTGAATACTTTTTCGCCGAGCCTTTGTCGAGCAAGCATTTGCGTCCGTAGTCTACACCAATAGCTTTCGCCTGACGCATATATGCGTCTATAGGCCACACTGATAGCCCTTTCTGTACGCATATATGCGCCCATGGCAGGCAAAGGGTTAAGAGGCGAAATCGGGACGAAGTCGGAATGAATCGGAGAAGGATGCACCTCGATATCGCGGAAACTATCTTGCATGGAATTCCGCGGACCGACAAAGGACCGATTCACTTCGGGGCGTCGAGCGAAACACCCCTTTGATTCTCGTGGGCAGATCTCACGGCAAACGATACTCGGATCGGGAGTGTGAAGTCCATGAATACAGGAAATATTTTATTTCAGGAACCTAAACACCAGCGAGCCCTCGCATCCCAGCCCAGTCCTCGCATCTTTATCAATCCCTCCCATTGCAGAATTCGTACACCTATCCCTTCGAGGCCTGTCATCGCGACGGCCCTCGAACAATCTTTATACCCTGTACATCTATCTCGACCACGATCATCCCGATATCCTGTTATTGTCCGCATACTAGAGTTAAATCCACATACTAGAGTTAAATCTATAAATTGTGGTGTATAAGTATACCTATGTATACTATATAAGTTAATAGCCTTGGCAACTATGTACAGCAAATATCCAAGGTGTAATGTGCGCAGCTCGTTCAGGAGTACGCGCCAGAGAGTCGTACCTAGAAGACCATAAATGAAAATTCTTAACAGTCTACGAGTTTGTGCCCTTTGTAGTCTTCCTGGGCATATACGTAAATAATACACAAACCCCCATAAATTCTAAGTTAGGCCGATCAGCCACCAAATCGCATATAGGACTCCTTTTCTCATTCCGGAGTCTCAAAAGGAACATCACTGGTATTCTCATCAAGATATTCTAGTCCCTTAGCATAAAATAATACCAATCGACGCGAGCTCGTCGGGAGTGCAGAATAATTAGACTCAACTTTGAACACTAACTTGATATCAACCCATTCATCCAAATCTTTCTCCTAAAAACCCCAATAATTTGTTATCTATTGCTGCCGATTTAATGATGATTTCAATAAAGCGCATCTATAATACAGTCAGCCGCTCTCACTAAGGGTCATTTCCCACCGTTCCTATCCCGCGCATTCGTGCGGCAAATTACGGGCACATTCGATATTGCCGGATTGCATCAAATTAGTTTAAAGAGATTCGAATGCGCGTAATATTCGGGAAGAATTATCTACCGAAATTCATACGAAACGGTCCGACGTGGGGACACCAAAAAACAGAAAAACTATTTCAAACCGGTACTCAGTCGACAGGCCATCCGAAACTCCCAATATTAACGCGCCACAGCTGCTCGATCATATAACGACTTTGACACTCTCTCACCAATCTCGAAACTGCTATCAAAATTAAATCTAATAATCCGAGTTCTCAGAAATCGTAAGACTTGAACCTACGAAGGCTGTTTCGTCCCATTGCAAAGTCTCGGAACAAATCCGAACCACCACAATTGGTGCCCAATATGAGGCTGGCGACTGTAGGGTTGGGGGTGGAGACGATCGTCCTAGATAGGTTAAGGGTGCTCAGCACTCTAGTGATTTTACAGGGCCTCGCGGAGACAATGATTCTCGACGTATTTCCCAATCGATCGAGCTTAACGAGTGCTCATATTAAGATAAAGCATATTTACATGGTAGTGATTTTCGATAAGTGGTCACTTTCATATTAAAAAAATGCAACGACATAATTTGAATCCTCGTTGTGACGTCTATCCCGCCCGTGGGATACCTAGATTCACAAAAAGGATTCCTGTCCTAAAGTCCCCTGCCTCCGCTCTGGCTCGCTCCCACCCGTAAGCACGAGTATGTTGACCGGTTGGGCGCCAGGCATGCTAAGATGCCAAATATCGAAGTCCCTTCGGTCTCCCTTCCCTGAGGGCCTTAGTTCTCTCCACAAGGGTGGAGTCGGAAGGCGAGGCCCAAAGGTTATCCCCGGCTTCCCCGAGGCCCGTCCTCGGAGAAGACTCCCGAAATTTTTCTGTACTCAAAAGGGTTCCGCGGGTCGGGACGAAGGGCCAGCTAACTCAGATAATTTTTCCAGGGAAGTAGTCACAGAGAGGGGCGAGGTAAGGGCACTTAAACTGGCGAGTTTAATTTGCCCAGAAGGAACCCGATTTCCTTCCGGTAAGTGAGAGGTTCGAATTAAAGTGGGACATCAATGGCGATTTATTCACCCGACGAATTGTTCTGATCCAAAAGTATTAAACAGAAGTAATTTTAACAACGAGCCAAATGGCTAATACCCGACAATGATTCAGAAAAGACCGAAAACTCGAAACGGGTTTTCCAACAATTAGCGAGAAAGAGAATTTAATAAATCGCTGGGAGGCGGGAACCCGACATTAATTCGGACAGGGATGAACGCCATACGAACGCGTTGCTAGGAATTAAATAATAGCAGGAAATTGTAGGTAAGGAACAGTGACTCTAAAGTAAGGGATAAATGGTACAGAATTGTAGAAGCAAGGGACTATAGGGATAAATTACGCTCGCCGGTTGGACAAAACACAAGAGTTGTTAAACAGAACACCAAAGAGACCGCGCCGCAGAGGGCGCGGGAGACAATGTTTATAAAATGTCGTCTGGAAACTGTAATCGATCGCCGGACAGAAATACTGAACGAAGACAGGGGAAATGAAGCACGTTCGGAAAAGTACGCGGCATCGGGAAGATTGTCACGAAGCGCGCGAGGAACTTTAGTTAAACAGGACGCATCCTGAACTTTAGATTTCGGAACTCACAAACTTAAAGGAGATAGTTCGCGCGAGGGCCTTAGAACAAATTCAGGGAAGGAAATAGTACGCAGACTCTCGGTAGGAACTTAGATAATGAAACGCGTGATTTGACGGCTTTAATATTAAAATATCAGGGAGACAAGGAACCGAGGAATATTACTTTAAAGCACTCGCGAGCTGAAATCCTTCCAAGCGCAACACAAATGAAATGAAAGAGAATATTAATGCAAAAAAGGATTTAATCGAATGTAGCCGCGAAAGGGACGATTTGGATATAACATGCGAAACTCACGGTCTTCACAAAGGAAAATCGAACGGATAATTTACGCGTGTGGGTTGCGTAAGAAGAGCGTGTCAATGGCAATATCGGCCTTTAAGACACGTGAGACCGAACTTTAATTTATAGGTGTGAGAAGGGAATTTCATACTTTTCCGAAATTAAGACTCGACACTGAGGGGTAAAGTGAACTTCGAAACTCTAATCAGAAACACGGCCGTACGTCGGAGTTCGTTCTAATTTTCGTCCGTCAACGAAAAAACAAAAGATTAAAGTAATTTTATCGCAGAAGACGTAGAATTTTCGCACTGCGACTCTTGCTCAGTGTTCAGCGGTTTTATACACAGGCCGTTCTGCCCCGAGAAAAAAAGGAAAGGCGGTAATACTCTGAGAGAATAATACCAGCAAAGTACCATATTAAAAATATCAATGTAAGTACTATTCGCTATTAATAGAAAGTTATGAATTAATTGTATAATCTAACATAAATAGAAGTAAAGTATCTGTTTGAAAGAATCGATACCAGAAATCACTAATTTAAAAGTGTCAATTAATGTTAAAATTATGAAAAGACGATACCAGTAAAGTACGAAAGTAAAAGTGTCAATCGAAACAAAACTGTGAATATGAATCTATATTAAATATCGGTAATGTCCCTAATCTGAACGGTTTTGATAGTGATAATTAACCTAAAAATTCCATCAATGTCTAACCTGAAGAACTGTCGTGAATATATAACGTGGAAATTGAATGTTTAACGTCAAAATGATGCTGATGGTTAATAACCTGCAAATCATCCATTTTTCACGATACAGATGAAACGGCACATATGTTTACCTCAAAATGTCATCGATGTTTACTAATCCGTTTGTCGCGATGCAGAGGAAACAATACTTTATGGCCGGAGTCTCACTGAACGCGTTGTGTGCAACACAACACGGCGTGTCAACACGTCGAGAATGAAAACCAATCAGAAGTGCAACGGAAGTGACCACGAGATTCAGCGCAATTCTGGTTGGTTATTCAACCTCTACGCGTTCACGCGTCGTACTCTGTGTGATGAGTCTACCATGGCGACACTTGCGAGAACTCTAGGGAACTTGCGCGGAATGCAGATGCGACGAAAGAAGTAAGGGTGAGACGAAAGGAATACGGGCAGAAGACAATAATGAACACGTTGAATGGGGAAACATGGCTCTACAAAACGGAACGTACTTTCATTATGCCAAACATGGGTCCATGATAAGCTCTCTTATTTGAGAAATAAATATTCATCGAATTGAAGTGCTGAACTTTGACCTTAAGTATTCGGTATTGTGCACGATTTTAAATATATTTAGCGCGAAATTCTACCGAGTTTTCTGATACCCGAAAAACGGTCATGGAAACCTGAAGAATATATCGCGACATTTGGAAAGATCCTACGGAGAGAGTTCTAAATTCATCTTACACAAGCCAACTCACTAGAACAAGCTGACCCAGCAGTGACTGACCGACTAAAGACTGCAACTCCGGATTGCTCAAAAGTGCAATTATAACACCTTATAACACTATCACCTAGATCCAGGAGGTCTCCATCAAAACCAAGACCCAAAAACCGTCAGTTTTTGTAAAATTGAAATTTTATGGGTGCTGAATCATTCCTTATAGTCTCTAAATTCAGGTTGTAAAGTTTGAAACTATTTGGTACATCCAGTTTGGTGAAAACTTTCTTAAACGAGACCTCTCAATGCTTCTGTCACATCACCTTAAAATATATCACGGTGTTACGCTCATCACAGGTCGAAACAAAACAGGAATTAATGGGTCCCACAAGTAGGTCATGAGGACCTCATAGTCATCGATTCGCGCGCTTGAACGATCCAGCGTCGACACCCCGCAACCGGCTTATCGCAACATCCGACCTCTCACGTCATTCACTCAAAAACCGCTAATTTACTCTCATGTTTGTATTGCATGAAACAACTCAAATACTCATACACATTCGATGTGTAGTCGAATCTCGCTTACAAAACACTTCGTATCTCCACCTCTTTCCCTAACTTCCCCTAAACGGAATGGTCTAATTGCTCGGATAATCTTCTCCCTTTCTTAATTATCCACGTTACACCGACCTTCCGGAGTTCCGGCCCAGAAAAGCAAAAATCGAGTCGGCCTCGTCTGCACCTCGATCGTCAGGTAACAGCCTTGAAAATGTTACATGGCGGCCGAGCGGATGCGAGGCCGGGGAGATTCGGGTAGGGATTACCTGAATTTTGCGCGTAACGAGTATTCTAATCTTGCGAGGAGATTGATCCGAGCGGCTAGATCAACTCCTCTGGTGGGATATAAGGAAGTGAGGGCTGAAAAGGGGTTGGAATGAATGGCAATGTGGGCTAGTGTGCTATGATGGATGCATTTATTCGTCAGCGAGGTTTGGTTTATAATCAGCTGGGAGGGGCAACCGAGGTGCCTTGACCTAATTTTTCTCGGGGTTATTATACTTCCGCGTCGCGGCGGTTCGGATCTCGCGATAGCGCGCTTTAGCAGCGGTAGGTTACTGAACGCCAGAGTGCTGACGCGGGAATTCTTTGCTGTTAAAATGGTGGTCTACGTGTGACTAATCTATTTCGCGATGCTGAAATTTCGCGCTCAGCTGTTCGAAGGAAGTTAATGAGATCATAATCTATCCAGTTAACCGGAGCAAGGCATGGAAATCGCGATAATGGTTAGAATTCGGTTTGATCGGGAATGAGGGGTTAAGAAGTAAAATAGAATGGAATGAAGATGAGTCAAGTTTGCGAAAGATCCTCTACCTGGCTTGATCAGCGGCCGAATTCGGTGACACTCTCCTTTGATCGACCCAGCCGAATGACTGCGCGTGGACACCTTCGACCCGTGGCGTGCCCTTGGGTTGGAGGTCTCCTAGAAGCCTCCCGTCGAACGTAAGTCGTAGTGCCGCTGTCTGTCATTGACCTGGTGCGCTGGGACCGCTGGAGTACCGGATGGCACTACTGCGGCTCGCAGGGTAGATGGTCTTCGACAGCGAATCCGGCGGTTTTGGTCTCTGACTCGCTAGGAACGAAGTACCGAGGACCAGCAACTCCACTCGAGGCTGTCGACGGACGTCGACGTTGACTTAACTTCAAGAGACTAACTGGACTAACTAACTGAACTGAAGGCTGGTTTTATTGGTAGGGTGTTCCAATTAGTGGGAAGTCCTAGGGCCTAGACGAGAGTGGCGCTTCTGGGTCGTACTGACGCGTTGTGTAGTCATCAGGTTAATGCTCGCACCACGCGGGTGCAGGGGAGGGACCTCCTCGAGGTTCCCCGCGGGCAACGGGTGGGGTCAAGCGGCCTCCCTTCGGGGAGTGCGTCGCGGAGGCCCCAACCCGGCAAGCGCCTCCCCGGGGTTTGAACGATCGGTCCGGATCATTCGGGTTTTTCCAGCCCGTCCTGGGCCTTCGGGCCCCCATGGCGGTGGAGTTGCTTGGTGGGGTAAGGAGTAGAACCCCCAGCAATGGGGGGACCGCTAGGGAGGATTCACCTCTAGATGCGGTCGGCCGCAAGGCCGATACGACGTCATGTAGTCATCAGGTTGTTCGTCCCCGGTTGATCGATAATTTTTGGAGTCGTCTTGGCCGATGAATTTGTGGTGTCAGGTGATGTAGTGTTGGATCCTTTCGCAAGAGTTTCCCAATTGCGTTTCCGTACTCGGATTTCCATGACTAGCTTTCGATGATCGGAAAATGGGTTTGTCCTTAGGTTAAGGTACGGAGGGTGCCCACGTAACATCTCCCGTCTTAGATGAAACATCACCCAATGGAGGATGCTTTCGCGGGTTGCGACCTGGGGTTGCCAACTTACTCGATTGACCTTTTCGATTGACCATGTACTTTCGTGATGCTGAATGTTACCTGGATGGAATTTTCTCCCCTTTCCTACATCTTGTAAGTGGCATGGTTGATCGGGTATTACAGGGTTCGGCGTGTTAGTCAGGGTTAGTGTTCTACATCTAACCCTCCGAATGGCAGAAGAGCCATGATTCTATTCGTTGAGGGAGGCGGTGACGCAATCGAGATAGGATTTGATATGAACGGGTTGAGAGGGATCGTCCTGGTAATTGTTGGAGGTTCCCTTGGTGGTTCTGGGGCTGTGCGGTGATGTAACCTTGTGTGGCGGCCTCGTCGGCGGATGAGGTAAGCGCCTACCGCAAGGACGATGATGAACGTGGGTGTTGAAATTCCTACCGGAAGGTAAGTCGTGAGTTGGTGATGAATTTTATTTTGTTGTTGAACCTGGATGCTGTGGGCCTCTTCTTCTAGTCTGGCTAAGGCCATCCCGATCTTGCCGTTTTCCCAGTTTTGGGTGGTGTTTCCGAAAGAGAGTTCTTTCACGAGGCTGTTGATCGCCAGCAGGTGTGGTTCTGCAATTGACCCAGAAATGGAAGTGAGTTTCAGCAATACGTGTAGTGCGTAGTGATAAGCCGTGCGTAAGATAAATAAAAATTTGGATAATATGACGAGAATAATTTCGTTCTTATCGTAATGTTGGACCCTCTGAAGAAAACAGTTTTTCCCTCTGACTTTTTTTGTACCATATAAAACAAGCGAAATATTTAAAGTGCTGAAATTAGATAAGATACCATGTATGTATAGCTTTTATATGTAACAATGAAATATTCTGCCAATAAATAAATAAATATATTCACAACTCAATATTGCAGTAATGCAATATTCTATGCACTAATATTATACCGCGGTGGACTTCATTCGGACGGAACGTCTTCTCGGCATACACTAGTGACATCATATCTGCAAGACGACATTCGTGTCTGCTAGTAAACCAATTAATATTAGTACATTGGTTTTATATTTGACGCGACATGACCTCCCAGGCATTGGTTAAGATGATGTGAAAGTGGTGTCAAGGAGGTTTCGTTTATGAAACTTTTCTCCGAACTCGGTATACCGAATCATTTCAAACTTTACAACGTGAACGTGGAGGCGATAAGGAAGGTCCGGACAACCATGAAATTTCATTTTTTTTTAATTTGTTTGCAGATATTTTCAAAATGTTTTATTAAAAATAAAATGTCATGGTTGCCAGGACCTTTCTTATAGCCTCCATATTTACATTGTAAAGTTTGAAACGATTCGGTACACCCAGTTCGGAGAAATGTTTCCTGAACGATTAACTTTTTAGATCCCACTTTCTCATCCCCATAATCTGTTGCGGATGCAATAGTTATGCGGTGGTTACAAATATGAACATTGTTCGGTAGTTTATTTATCTGTTCTTGGGCTCAAAGCAAAAATATAAGATTTCAACAAGCTATGCAGGAACCACATAAGATATAAGACAAATACTGGTATTCTCATGTGATCCTGATTTCTTTAAATTTCAACGTTGGTAAGCGTTAATAATCTTACAAAATTATAAAGAATATCAACAACTCTGTACGATCTAAAATATTATCTATTGATGTTAATGTTTCTTTTATATATGACTTGAATTCTGATTCCAGGGCGGATTACTGGAAATCTCAAGGAAGAAAATTCTGCGACTTTTGCAAATGTTGGATTGCTGACAACAAACCTAGCATCGAATTCCATGAGAGTGGGAAAAAGCACAAAGAGAATGTCAGCAAGCGACTTCGAGAAATCCATAAGAATAGTGCCAAACAAGCTAAACAACACAAAAAGTTTGAGGATGATATTAAGAAAATGGAAAGCGTATGTAACTTTGGCAATGATTTGAATAATGTATAGAAATGTATAGAATATTGTATTTTGCTGTCTTCAGATGTCAAACACGTATGCGTCTGTTGTAACGGTAGTAGCTTGTGCCGCGCATCGCTCTTCCGTGGATTCGTGCCTTGGGTGCACGCCGATTGAAAGTGACTTGACATGAAACTTTACTATTGAATGCGAAAAGCGTGGCTCAAAATTATATCGCTTAGGAGTAATAATGTTACAAGTCGAATACTTTACCAATTCGAGGTACTTAAATTCGAAAGCATTGCTAACTCGTGTTTGAACTCAAGTTGATAACTCGGTGCTGCATACATTCGACGCGGAGAGTAGAATCTATGGCGAATTGGTGAGTAAAACGACTCGAATTACTCCAACATTGCCAACTGGAGTCGACGACTCGATGCCGCGTACAATCGGCGCGACGAGTCGAGTCAATGGCGAGGTGAAGACTAAAATAATTCGAATAACGATTTCTCGAAAAAACAAATAAGGCGCGATTAGTATTTTTGTACGAGTAACTTGGTCTCACTTTTACACTCGTAACTCGCAGTACTTAGGAGCCTGTATTCGTCGCATCGCACGAAGCTGTTTCGATATGTGCTCTAGAAAATCTTGTAATCGGATAACCAGGTGCTTGTTTGCTTATAGTTGTTGCACTTTACAGAAATATTTTCAAATTCTCAAACATGAAATCAGAATTTTACGACGAATTAAAGTATTCCTACTGGATTTCGAATTATTCTTGGGCTTTGAATCTATCTCTGCCAAATTCACGGTTCTATTTTACATTAAACAACTGACATCCACGGAAGACGCCGTTTTCACCAGCGATCCGTTTAAGAGATAGTTTGGGGAGACTGCGGATATGTTTCCAAATTGCGATTGTGCGGGGTATTCACGTCACGGATCTACGAAACGCTATCGCAAAGGGTTCTGGCTGACCTTTTTGTGGGCAGAGGGAACATCTGTGCCTACTGTCGTTTTCCTGGAGCCGAGTTCTAAATAATTTAGCCTATCCTTGTCTATGATATTTTTCCGTGGAGATTGGCAGGCGGGGTTAAAGGGAAATTGGGAAAGAGCCAGGTTCCAAAAACATGCCAGGACCCAATGGGCAAGGGTGGGTACTTGGAAAGGTCATGCGACGCCGTTTTCACCAGCGATCCGTTTGAGAGATAGTTGGGGAGACCGCGGATATGTTTCCAAATTGCGATTGTGCGGGGTATTCACGTCACGGATCTACGAAACACTATCGCAAAGGGTTCTGGCTGACCTTTTTGTGTGCAGAGGGAACATCTGTGCCTACTGTCGTTTTCCTGGAGCCGAGTTCTAAATAATTTAGCCTATCCTTGTCTGTGATATTTTTCCGTGGAGATTGGCAGGCGGGGTTGCAGGGAAATTAGGAAAGAGCCAGGTTCCAGAAACATGCCAGGACCCAATGGGCAAGGGTGGGTACCTGGATAGGTCATGCGACGTCGTTTTCACTAGCGATCCGTTTAAGAGATAGTTTGGGAAGACCGCGGATATGTTTCCAAATTGCGATTGTGCGGGGTATTCACGTCACGGATTTACGAAACACTATCGCAAAGGGTTCTGGCTGACCTTTTTGTGTGCAGAGGGAACATCTGTGCCTACTGTCGTTTTCCTGGAGCCGGGTTCTAAATAATTTAGCCTATCCTTGTCTGTGATATTTTTCCGTGGAGATTGGCAGGCGGGACTGAAGGGAAATTGGGAAAGAGCCAGGTTCCAGAAACATGCCAGGACCCAATGGGCAAGGGTGGGTACCGGGAAAGGTTATGCGAATCAGAGCATCCATTGTTTCGCTGCGTGCTCCTGGTGGACGCAGTCTCTGCTTCCAATCCTCGTCCTCGTAATTTGTTAGTCTCTTCATCGCATCGAATGCTTTCTTATCCGTTTTTCTAGTCTAATTGCCCGCTCCCGCTCGCCGAGGCTGGCAAGTCGCGGCCACATACTCTTATCCAGTGTTGCCAATTTAGCGTATTTTCCATTGCATCTGGCTTTATTAAAACCTGTTTAATGAGACAAAATGACAATTTACCGGCTGATGAGGATTCTAGCTATTTCAGACAAATCTAGTGGAAAAATTGTCTTTATCAGCGCCTACATTACAGCATTCTAATGCTGATATTGTATGCGTATTTAGCCAAAGGAATGTGATTAAAAACAAAATTATGTAATCGAATGAAATAAAAAATGCTTAACGCACTTCTTGCCGTACATTCTGATTTGAAAAGGGTAAATAAATGTTGTTACAACTTGGACGTAACTGAAATTATTTTAAATAAATTAAAAACAAATGAAACATGTATCCATAATGACAGTGGTGCTGAAAATGAAGAGATTGTGGGTACAGATTTCAGTTTTTAATTTTGTGTCGTCTGTATCCTTATATCATAATAGGGTAATTTTTTTAAAGTTTTACGTTTTTGTTAAAAGTGCTGTTATTTTAAAAGTTATTTTTTGAATGTTCCTTTTTTAATGTTATTTAAAGTTTAGTACACAAAGTAAAATAATATATAAGAAAAACTTATTTGTTCATTTTTGACTGTCCATGTATCAATTTAGTGATTTTTTTTAATTTAACGGTTTTCTGCGGGATTTAACAAGACATCTAGCGAATTCTCTTCTGCATGCGTTGGCAACACTGGGAGCAATGCACTATATATCTACTTGTCATTTAATACAGTCAGTCATATAGAGAATTACCGAATAATGTAATGCACAATTACTTATTATTCCTTATTCCGTATACACGTAATTATTCAAAGAATATATTTATATTTTAGGCAGCTATGGCAGCGTACCTTAAAGATGTCGAAAACGATACAAAGGATATGACCGCTAACAAAATTATTGAAGAAAAATTATCCAAAATTGGATATTCCCAGGTAAGAATACATTGAGAAAAATATTATTATTGAATCATGGCAGCGTATTATTTAACAACCGCAGACATGAAGAAATTACGAATATGAATGTGAAACATTTTTTGCAACTATTAAAGATATTCAATTAGTTTTTTTTATATTAACCCTTATATCAAAAACTAAACATTGTTCCGTTCTCCAATAACCGAGTACTGGGGTATCCATAGCAAGAATTTCGTATGCAAAGGCATGAGAAAATGTTTCATATCTCCTGAATACTTTCTATTATGCACAATTTATGTATTGAATGCGAAAATTTCACTTAGAATGTATTCCCTTACCCCTAGACCACGAGAATCTATTTAAAGTTGCGTCCAGTATGACCATTTGTGCGCATATGACCGTTCATGCGTTCACTTTTTTCTAATTTGTGAACCTTTTTGTTCATGCACACAAGATTTTTCTCTAGGTGTGCGAGGTAATCGTGGAGACTCAATCTCTAACAAAATTTCGTCCAGTAAAAACATCGCCACAGTATGGGCAAAATACATTCTAATGCGTACTACTTTCTATAAAATAAAATGAAAAAATGTATGTTTCATTTGGGACACATCTATTCTTTTGTACTGCAACGCGTTTTTTTTTTTTTTTTCTAAAAAGTGTGACGGCCACGTCACAGTACATACTGTTACGTCAAGGGTAACAACAAAGTTCATATCACAGGTTAGCTTACCTGCAGGCGGATATACCCATTTTTGGTCACGAATTCAATGATGTGACCAAGGAATGAGGCGTACAGAGTTGATGGTCAAAATAAATAACACCGCAATTACTATGATGAATAATAGTATTTTATTACTAGTAGGTGGGAATAAACAGTCAACATTTAGCCAAGTTGATCAAGTATGCGATAAAATTCTTGGATTCAAACAGGTGATACGTTCAATATTTAAGATGCCAGGCTAGAAACACAAATAAGATTTCAAAAATCAAGTAGAAGGTACCGTCAGGGTGTGACGGATTATGTAAATCCCAAGTACAATTTTGATATTCACGGAGAATTTTTTGTCAAAGTGCTAGAAATAGTTATCGAAGATACAAATAAAATTTCCAGATTCAGATGGGAACGTGATCAACATTTAAGGGGGTTTCATAGAAACCCAGTTCATAGTTAGGGTAACGCATGCCATTTACGCTCATTCAATTTTACGGAAATAACAATTTCAAGTTCAGACAAAATACAGTTGACATTCAATAGTTTCGCAGAAAACACAGTCGGAAACTCAGATGGAAAACGCAATTAATATTTAATAAGTTTTATAGAAAACACTACCAACTTCGATCGGGAAACGCGATTAACATTTAACCTTTCGGCTGCAAAGGGCATGTATATACATCTAGTATTTGGCCCACCATTGCTGCACGGAGTAATGAATTTAATGAAATAATCGCGACCCGGTAAACCGAAAGGTAGCCATGGAATTCCATAAATTAGCACGCGATTTTGACATACGCTTGCGAAAGGAAGTCTTATTCGACCTGACTAAGATCGCGCCATCGACCCAAGTGGACCAGGTCCGCGATCAACCGGGCCCAAGTGCATCCTGATGACGCTGCACACATCCTACAACCCTGCAACCACCGCCCCCGTCTAGATCATGGAACCCCCACCAATTGGAGCGCCGTACCAAATTCGTCAAAACCAACAATCGCCCAGTCGGACAGTTAGTTAGTTAGTCGCAGTCAGTTAGAAGAAAGATCAGACTCACAGCGAGTCTCACGGACCCATCATCGTCATCGACCACGAGCTTGGAGTCTTTGGTTCTCGGCTCTCAGTTCCTAGCAAGTCTAAGACCGAAACCATCGAACTAGGAGGATCACTTGCACCCCGAGCTAGAGTTGTGCTGCTCGGTACTCCGGCGATCCAAGAGCATCAATCCAGGAAGGGACGGTGGCATTACTACATCCGTTGGATGGGAGGTTCCGAGGAGACCTCCAACCTTAGGGCACGTCACGGGCGGAACGTGTTCACGCGCAGGTACAGGCCCTTTCGCAAGCTCGGGTCACCTTCATTTTTCCATCCTAACCTCATCTTTCATCGTAATTAAAAACACCCGAATTCCATGCCTAGCTCCGGATAACCGGATAGTTTGTCTTTTGTATCTCCAAAACATTTCAATATCTTGCCTCATGCTAACCTCGCAAATTCTGAATACGAGAAGCGCCATGTTAGCACATTAGGCGTCCAGTGACCTACTGCCACTGACCGCCGTATCGCGTCACCCGAAGCTCCGCAACGCGGATCGAAACCGAACTGTAAGAATTAGACACGAGTACCCTCGCGGACCCTCATGATTTGTAGAAACACCATCAGACAGAAGACAAATATATTCATCCTCGTCAATTTATTGATAACCTCCATTTATTGGGCCATCCTTAGCTCCCCATTCCTATAAATCCCACTAGAGGATTTGGTCTAGCCGCTCGGGCCATCTCCTCCCAATAATATCTAATCGTTACGTGGACGTACGAGGTAAGACCTCTTTAAGGCGGAACCCGAATATTCCCCTCGGCCGCCACGTAACAAAACAAAGAGACGAATTAATCCAATTTAAATCTCGGCGGAGACAGGAAGACGAATATCGGATTCAAGGCCACGATAACGTGACATGATAAGAGTGGGAAACGGAATAAATCTTAGGTAGACCACCAAGGAGCGCCATATGTCGAGCGTGCTGAAACATTAAGAAAAGACACGAACTGCTGCGCCACCTGTCAGGAAGAACGCCATCATCATGCTCGGAAGCGCATGACGTCTAGACATAGGGTCTTGGACCCCCTCCTGACCAAAATTCCAGAGATAGCACATCTAATAAATATCGCTCTAGAAGACCGCGTCCGGTTACTGTTCGTTAGTCCGACAGAGACGCGGAAGCTCTGTCCATTACCTAGACCTCTCTGAAAGGTAGACTGTACCACAAGTAACAATTGTGGGTTCCGGTACTCCGGTGACCATAAGCCGAAGGAAGGAGAAACGACAGCGCTGTGATTTCCGGATCAGCGGGAAAATTGTCGCTCATTGATTGCTGTTTCTGTACTGAAAGTCATCGTCGTAACGCACTTCCGTCATAAGTGACTGTTTGACTTTTAAGAGCCAATTAAAACCTCGAAATTCTTTTCAGTTACGTGGATGGATTTTGACTAGAAAAATGGATTAATTAAATTTGTGTTAATTATATAACACTTATTACAATTTTTTGAATCGATTCTTGCAGAATCGATTCTTTGGATTCCGATTTTTTAGAAAATGGATTCTTCATGATTCGATTCAAAATCAATTCAAGAATCTATTCCTTTAAGAAAATCGAACATCCCTACCTCCCGTTTATTCATCCGGCCGGACCACCGGGCACAGTCGTAGAGGTGGCGACGTTTCAAAACCTGTTGAAGCAGGTTGAAGCAGGAAGCAGGCTGAATATAGCTATATACCGGGTTCGTCACGACTCCCCAAATTTTTGCCGATGGTTGCCTTTGTCGCATGTTACGGGATCCAAGGTCCGAACTCTCCAAATTTTCTGTAAGGGAATCACCCAGAATTTTTTGAGTTCCCGGGCGCGCTCCCGAGTACTCGCAGGAATATTACGATGAATATTTGGCGGAGTGTTCGAGAGCTTGCAAATTTCTGTAACTCGTAGCGAGACCCCGGTCGTCGGGCCGGAGTATAAACATCGTCGACCTCACGGAGGTCGCGTGCCTGCGCTACCGCTCGTCGCTCCGACTTCAAGTGAGAAGCTATCAAGGAGGCTGCATTGAGCGAGGAACCAGGACTGAAAACACCGCCCGCGGTACCACGTCCAGCCCGTCGGGCTCATCCGGAGAGACGTGTCGGCCCCGCTACACACTTTGGTGGCCTTACCTGCGGGGGCGGGCAGTAGACGGGTCCTGGCGACTCCAGTACGGCCGGCCGCAAGAGCCCAAGAACTATCCGACCAGGAGGCGGGAGCTCCCGAGAGGACCCTGGCTGCCACCGACCGGAAGAGGACGGGATGCCGTGCCCCAGGAAGGATCATCGACTTACGGGCTAGGAGTCTGATCACATCCTCACCTGTGTACCTGGGGCCTATCTGATGATCTGCCCCGGGTGAGCCGGGATCCCCCGGAGAGGAAAATTTCGGCCGCCGCGAACATCCAGGCGGACCGGGGCTCGACGGGCCATCGCTCGCTACGGCTGTGGTATTACTGGTGGCTCGACGCGCGCGGGGCTCGCGCTGTTGCCCAGCAACCGCGCCGACGCAACCGCGCCACCGCACCACCGCAACCCCCGGCCCCAGGAACTGGGCCAGCACACGCCGAGTCCGCCAAAATCAAGGTATTAAGGAGCATCTCGACGAATTAACGGCGCCGGTTAGGATTCTGGCTGGCCAGTCGAATCTTTACTTAGAACAGCCCACGGAGAGCTCCGGTCTTCTCTGCTTTCGACCGTCGGACCGATCGGATCAACGTCTCAAATAGTTTCTTTCAAACTGTGAATTGTCTGAAATTGTCTACCGTCTCCAAGGACTTCAAAACCTTCTTGGCTCATCGAGGAACTTAAGCCGAGGGGCCGGCGAACGGCGGTGAATTGTCTATCTACTAGTAAGTTCCACGTCCCCGGTCGAAGATTCCCGTTGTCGGGACCTTAGCTAGAGTCTCCGGGTGGTTTTTGTGAAGCTGTTTGACCTGGATAGTGTCGCGCCGGTGAGCGGAAGCGTACCGCGTAGTCGGTCTTCCAGAAGTCTCACGCGAGCAATCTTGCGGTTTTCCCTTGTGGGACTAACGGCGGAAGAAAATCGGGCTGTAGGTTGGCTTCCCGGGAGGCCGCGAGATTCCTCGAGCGGACACAGGAGCGACTTCACTTTGTTGCGCCGGGTCCCCTAATTTTCTATTCCCTGATTTTCTGTCGCGTAGTTTTGAGTAGGAGCGCGCGAATCGAGATTTATATTGCCTGGCCCCGAAATTTTGGCTTTCTTCGTGTAGCAGGGGCTTGTGAATGGTTTCAGTCTCCCCCTAGACCGTTGTTATGTAGGCACCCTTTTCGAAATAGGCATAACCCGGCAACCCGAAAGGTAGCTATGCAATTCCAGAAATTATCACGCGATTAAGACACACGCTTACGAAAGGAAGTGACCCAAGTAGACCAGGTAGCGATCAACCGGCCCGAAGCGCATCCTGATGACTCTGCAGCACATCGAACACCCCTGCAATTACCGTCCTCGTCTAGATCATGGAATCCCCACTAACCGGAACGTCGTCCCAAATTCACCGATAAAAACCAGCAACTACTTTTGGAAACGGTTCAGAGCTCAGTCTTGCACCTAATGGCAGCAAGTCTCACAACTCATCATCATCATCATCATCGACCGCGAGTTTGGAGTTTTTGGTTCTCGGTTCTCAGTTCTTAGCGAGTCTAAAATCGAAATCACCTAACTCGGAAGATCACCTACACTTTGACCTACAGTTGTGCTGCTCAGTACTCCGGCGATCTAAGAGCATCAAGCCAGGAAGGGACAGCGGTATTACTACATCCGTTGGACTGGAGGCTTCTAGGAGACCTCCAGCCTGAGGGCACGTCACGGGCGGAAAGTGTTCACACACAGTCATCCGGTTGATCGATCTAAGGAGGACGTAACCGAACTTGGCCGCTGATTAAGCCAGGTACAGACTCTTTCGCAAGTTCGGGTCACTTTCATTCTCCATCTTAACATAATTTTTCATCCTAATTAAGATTACGCGAATTCCATGTCAAGCTCCGGTTAACCGGATAGATTAAGTCCTTTTTATACCTCCGATCAGACATTTGAATATCTCGCCTTGCGCTTAAATCACGTGAACCTCATAATTCTAAACGCACGATACGAGAAATCCTTGCGTATTCGTTGCATACAGGGAGCAATTTCCGACGTCCCGGAATTCAACGGTGAAAACCCCCCACTCTCCACCTTCGCACAACGCGTGGAAAACGGTTTAACATTAATTAACCCGGAAGATGAAAATTTATATCTAACGGCCGTTTTGACACGTATGACGGGCCCCGCGCGTATTGGTATTGAGGATGAAGCCTTCAGGAACGTCAAGGAATTGATTCGGCATCTGAAAAAAAGGTTTGCTCCTAGTAAAGATCTCATTCTGCTTATGGGAAAGGCCAAACAGTTAAGCATTTTTCAACCTTAACTCGGTTGGTAACGTAGCTACCGGGAGAAGGTCGGTTCGACTTAAACAACCTGAATCTTTTTCGGAGTCGTTCAACCACTACTCTTTATCGTTCCGCTTAGGTCTAACTGGTAACAAATTACCATGGCAAGGTCGGTTCTACTCCTTATTTAGATCAAGGGTTGTTTTGGGAAGGTCAGAGATTCTAAGTTAAATTTGCTTTCCGAGAGTGAAGGTGCAGATTCTGAAGTATATGAAACAGTTGTAAAAAGTGGAAGTATTAATACGTTATTTTGAGGCTTTTTCCGAAAGGGATGATGGGAGGTACCGTGCCTAATTACAACGGGTCCCACCAGTCAGAAAGGAGAGTATCCCACCGCTGTCACTAATTTTGTTACGTGTCGCCGAGCGTATGCGAGGCCGGGGTGATTCGGGTAAAGATTACCCGAATTTCGCGCGTAACGGTTCTAATCTCGTGAGGACATTGATCCGAGCGGCTAGATCAATTCCTCTGGTGGGATATATGGAATTGAGGACTGAAAAGGGGGTTTGAACGAATGGCAGTGGCTAGTTTGCTATGCTTGTTGAAGTTATTCGTCAGTGAGGTTTGGTTTATAATCAGCTGGGAGGGGCAGCCGATGTGCCTTGACCTAATTTTTGTTTAGGTTATTATACTTCCGCATCGCCGCGGTCCGGGTGTCGCGATAGCGCGCTTTGGTGGCGGTAGGTTACTGAACGCCGGAGTGCTGACGCGGGAATTCTTTGCTGTTAGTATGGTGGTCTACGTGTGACTCTAATCTATTTCACGATGCTGAGATTTCGAGCTCAGCTGTTCGAAGGAAGTTATTGAGATGTTAATCTATCCGGTTAACCGGAGCAAGGCATGGAAGTCGCAATAATTGTTAGAATTCGGTTTGGTCGGACATGAGGGGATAAGAAGTAAACTAGAATGAAATGATGAGTCGAGCTTGCGAAGGATCCTCTACCTGGCTTGATCAGCGGCTGGATTCGGTGACAATCTCCTTTGATCGATCCAGCCGGATGACTGTGCGTGAACACCGTCGTCCCGTGTCCTACCCCAGGGTTGGAGGTTTCCTAGAAGCCTCCCGTCCAACGGAAGTCGCAATGCCGCCGTCTGTTCCTGACTCGGTGCGTTGGATCGCTGGAGTACCGAGTGGCACTACTGCAGATCGCAGAATATATGGTCTTCAGCTGGGAGTCGGGCGGTCTCGGTCTCTGACTTGCTAGGAACGAAGTACCGGGGACCAGGAGCTCCACTCGAGGTTGTCGACGTTGACTTGGCTGACTAACAATTGACTTATGGCGTATAACGAATGACATATCGTCCTGGTCTGAAGGCTGGTTTTATTAGCAGGGTGTTGCAATTGATGGTAGATCCTAGGGCCCAAGCGAGGGTGATGCTTCTGGGTCGTGCTGACGCGTTGCCTAGTCATCAGGTTGTTCGCCCCGGGTCGTTCGATGACTTTTGGAGCCGTCTTGACCGATGAACTCGTTGTTTCAGGAGATTTAGTGTTGGATCCTTTCGTAAGAGTTTCCTAATCGCGTTTTCGTATTCGTATTTCCATGGCTAGCTTCCGGTGATCGGTTTATGGATTTTTCTTAGGTTAGGGTACAGAGGGTGCCTGTGTAACATACGCGCCGCGCCTTCGCATAGGTGTGTGTAACCCAGATTTTTCTCATATTGTAACAAAAATAGCTTAATCTCATGATCGCCAGAAGGGCTCCTCCCCGCTCCAGCACAGAAACTTTCCCCTTGTGACGGACAAAACTTTACCACGTCACAATACTTATAAAGATGTCAGCTTCGAGGGTTTCAATGTTCGCGACTAACAAGGAAACATTCCCAAGTGTCCGCCCCTGATCTTATTGATTTCCATATATGTTGAAGAACACAAAAATCTAAGAGACACGTGTTTTTTGATATCTGCAATGGTCCACATTTAAGGGGTGAAACAACACCCCAAAGTTTGGCGAAAATTCAGTTTTTATAATAATTTTCGTAGAAGCATTGGACGGATTTCGACGAAAGTTGGTATAAACGTATTCCGTATAAGGACGGTGAAAACACATTGTCCAGCAATGCTACACCCCCCCAAGGGGATGAACTACCCTTCAGGCGACATTTTTTTGTAATATCTAATAAACAAGCACTCCTACTTAAGTTCCACTTACGCGATGTGATTGCTCACAAAAAATGAAGAATCCGTGTTTTTTTATTTTTACCAATAAACATTTACACATCGGTTGTAAAGAATAAATGTAGGTGGTATACGGGTATATTCCGAGTAGCTTTATTGGGTTATATCGTGACCAATTTTACCTTTTCACCAAGGAGATTGTATGACTAGTTGGAAACGGGTGATGACTGCGTTATCGGATCTGTTACGAAACTATTTTAGTCTCTTAAACTTTTTTTTAAATGTATTTATAAATAATTGCATGCTATGAAAACCAAGGACATTTTGAGGAATAAGCACGTTCACAAGATTTATGTACAATGAATTGGTCACGATATAANGGGGGGGGGTGTAGCATTGCTGGACTATTGTCCGATATTGTGTTTTCACCGTCCTTATACGGAATACGTTTATACCAAGTTTCGTCGAAATCCCTCCACTGTTTTTACGAAAATTATGATAAAAATCGATTTTCCGCCAAAATTTGGGTGGTTGTTTCACCCCTTAAATGTGGACCATTGCAGATATAAAAAAACACGTGTCTTTTAGATTTTTGTGTTCTTCAACATATATGAAAATCAATAAGATCGGGGGCGGACACTTGGGAATGTTTCCTTGTAAGTTCCGAGTCAATTGCAGATGTAACATTTGTAACTTTGCTCGCGTAACTATCCCTCCTTGGCCGGTCTCGCCTTATCGCGCACTCAGGCCGTCACGAGGAAGTGTCTAATCCTTTGCCTTTCTGGCCTATCCTGGATTTCCTTTCGGCAACCTCATATCCGCTTAGGCTTTCAACGGCGTAAAGCCTCAGTGAGTAAGCAATTTTCATCAGTGATAGCCGTACAAAAAGGAATACAGGATGTAGTTTCTGTCTCGGCTGAGGACGGTTTTGTAGTGGATTCGAAAATATTAAGGTTGTCGTATGTCTTTCCTCGTCATGTCACGTAATAATTTTAGTGCGAGAGTTGTCTCGTGTTTTGGGCTATTCGAGATCTGTGTAGGTGGGCTCCATGGTTGCACTTAATGCAATGTGTTTCAGCGACCCTTAACTGGGGGGGGGGGGGGGCATGCCGTTACGCCCTCAGGTGTGTAGGTGTGTGTGAACTCTGCAAAAAAAAAATTCGTCCGCCTTCGGACTCCTTTATTGTCCGTACACTCATGCTTCGCTTAACTTAAGGGAGCCGTGTCACAATTGTATACGGAGACCCGGGAGGAGGGCCGCCGCTTTGTACCTAGAGGGTAGGTAGCACCCTGAGGGAGGGAGTCGAATCCCCCCTCCTGCCTAACCGATCTCCGCTCTTTCTGGTGCGAGGGGTCTTGCGACGGTTGTTGTCCTGGTGAAGGTCCTGAAGACGGCGTACGTCCCCATGAGGACCCAGGTGGGGATGACAGCCAGGTCCCTGACACCGATGCTTGCTCGTCTGCGCAGGTCCTCGGCTGACTTCCTACTCCAGACTCCCCTCCAGCTCAGTGTGGCCGGGAGGTGGTCCACCGTCTCGGCTCCGGTGAGACGTTGGGTTTCGTCATCAAGCCCAGGGGTGTCAGCGTAGTACCGCCCCTTAATCCTGTTGGCAGTGTCAAGGGGGGCCTGTTCGCTGACCACCTGGGCGTCGATGACCACCGCTTGTCTCCCCAGGGCCGCGACGAGGTCCGGCTTCCTGAGTCCAGAGGGGGTCCGGAGGTGGGGCTCCTTATGGACCGTGTATCCCTGATCTCGGAGGTTTCTTGCGATGTACTTGGCGGCGGCGTTGTGCCTGGCTATTGTGGCTTCGTGCGTCCTGTGACAATGTTGGACCACATGGTTGATCGTCTCCGGATGGAGACATCCCCCATGGCACAGTCGCTCCCGCCACCGTCCACGGGTGATGCGTACCAGGATGGGGAGGGTACCTATCCGTGTCTTCACTGCGTGGATGTAATCCCGCCCGTGGAGGAGGCGTATTCCGTCGACGATCCATCTATGTTGTTGCGGGATGTATGCTGACTCTTTGAGGGCCGCTCCGTCGACCGATGAATGTAGCCGTTCCGCCCACATAGTGTTGAAGTTGTTGGAGGTGGTCCGGATCTGCCCATTGTCCGTCAGTCTTCTCGTACATCGCAAGGCCTCCGCCGTCAGGCAGTTGTCCGGAGCAACGCCTGACATTCGCTGTGGTAGGTATTCTTGGAGTCTAGCCAACCTAATGGCCGGGGCAACCCATCAGAGGGCGCGGATGCCCAGGCCGCCGTCCTTCTCCGCCGCGTGGTAGTACCCCACCGGGGTGTCGTTGGGGAGGGCCAACTACTTCCTGATGGTGGCGCGGACGATTCGGTTGGCCCCTATGGTGGCTCCCCCCAGGGCGAGATGGTAGTACGTCCTGGGGAGGATAGCCACCCTAAGCCCGTATATCCTCTGTTGGGGCTTGAGAGGAGCCTTCGTCAGTCGAGCCAGGAGTGGCCCCAGTGTTTCCACTGGTCTTCTCCCCCTGGCTCCTTCCGATGTGAAGTTTACTGCAAGGTACCTCCACTCCTCTGTCCTCTTTAGTGGGTGGATTGCAGCACCATCAATGCTGAATGTAGCTGCCGCATCGACTACCGTCTTCTTGCGGTGTCTGTCTCCGTGCAGGCTTACTGTCCAGGACTTAGCTGGATTGGTCCGGAGACCACACTTTGTCAGGTGTTCGTGGGTGCTATCCAGTAAGTGTTGAAGGCTTGCACGGGTGTTTGCCATTAGAGCCAGGTCATTGGCAAAGGCGGCTGCATTGGTGGTGTGTGTTCCGATGGTAGCCCCCACCTCCTCCGGCAGTGAGCAGAGGAGACTATCCATCGCCAGGTTGAAGAGGAGTGGTGATAGGGGATCTCCCTGTTTAACTCCTCTGGTCGGGTGGAGAGGTGTTGATTCCCACCCCTCCCCGCAGATGGTCGTCTGCCCTTCGTGGTAGGACCTGGTGATGTAGTCTCGTATGGGGGCAGGAACTCCTGCTTGCCCCATAACCTCCCGGAGGGTGTCATGAGAGACAGAGTCGAATGCCTTGGCGACATCCAGACATGCCAGATGTAGAGATCTGTGGAACTTGTAACGGTCCCGCAGTAGCGTGTTCAGGAGGAGGACGTTGTCCCTGCAGCCATCCACGTGTTGCCGGAAGCCCCTCTGTCGTGTGCCAAGCTCCAGACCTCCAGCCATCCGCGTCGCCAGGATTTTGTGAAGGACCCTGGCGAGTATGGATGGGATGGAGATCGGGCGGAAGTCCCCCGGCAGAGCGGCTCCCTCCTTCTTCGGTATGAAGATCGTTCTGGAGATGGCCAGGTGGTGGGGCAGCCTCCCCCAGGTTGAGAATCCTTACAATGATCTCTCCCGGCACAGCCCTGTACATCCGTGACGTCATCCCATCAAGGCCTGAAGCCACGGACACACAGGGCTGGGCCGCCTTGATCTCGGCGAGGGTAACTGGCCCCCAGAGTCCCGGGCGTGGTTCCCCTTGAGGAAGATTCAGGAGGACCCCGCCGCGGGCCCTGTGAAGACCTCTTTCCAGAACGGCTCCATGACCTCTCGTGGTGGCTGCCGGAACTCCGTCACTCCTTCGAAGATTGCCGCTAGGCATCTGGACCTGTTCTTTATCCACGCTTTCTGCGTGGTGACGTACTCAGCTCGCCGCTTTTCGCGGCGAGTTGGCTCAGGTCACGGTGGCCGCTGACGTCTCTAGCTTTTCTGCTATGGTGGTGGAAATACCTCTAAGAGGTAAGACGTCAGCCTCGCCCTTGTTACAACAAGATCCAGAATGCCCACGGCGTCCACGATTTCCTGCAGCCTGCGAGCCTGAAACCCTTCCGTTTCCGTAGGAGCGAGAGAGCAGGGCCGCCACGATCGATAGGTGATCTCCCTCGGGGGCCTGCTCCTCTTCCTCCACGGGGTCCGGGGGTGGTACGGCTCGGACTGCTCGGAGTTCATGGACTCTCCTCTGGACCGCCTCCCTATACTCCGGACGCTGCCGCTGCTTCTTGATGGCCTCCACCGTCCGACCAGGGAAGCGTTGGTGGAGCTGCTGGTTCAAGTTGGGGACTGGATCGTCTCGCACCGCTGGTCACCCGGGGAACGTCGCAATAACATCACACCGGGCGGGCAAACGAAGAATACGAGACCGTCTCCAGTATACGCGGTTCCTGTCTTCCCTCATCAGGTACAGTATCACCCCGCGCAGCTGAACACCCGGGGAACGTCGCCTTGCCGTCAGGCCGGGAAACAGGTGCACGAGTGCGAGACCGTCTCTGAATCTGAGCGGCCGGACACCCAGAAAACGTCGCGATAACGTCACGCCGAATGGCAGGCGTAGGGGTCCGGTTGGTCCGGTCGCAAAGTCTGGGGCTCACAGGGAACGTCAACCCAGCTTGCATGCAGTTCACCCGCTATAATCTCAGGGTCAAATATGCCGAGGGTTGTTCCAACTGCATCGAGGCCTAAGTTGATGCCCATCCACAGGATCTGGAGGACGGCGCAAAGATCTGCTATCACATAAGCCTGCATTAACATTTACATAAACATTATACCACACATTTATATTCAAATTAACAATTTATTAATAAATATTTTGACAGATTTATAATAATTTAATAGATACATAATAAATTAATAAATATACAGTCACAACCGATGGAATTACCATTAATCTCTAACGCTTTCTCTTCGCATTCCTCCAATCCCAATTTTCAGGAGGACCTTCCTCGAGCCATATTTCCTCATTTCAGATATACTAGGGTGACTTAACAATGTTTTTCTATAAATTATGAAAAATTGAACAAAGTCTAGGGAAATACTTCGTAAACGTTCCTTGTAAGCATGTTTTAAAAATTTGTTCATGTTGGTTAATTGAGTCAAAATTTGTCATATGGATTATTGACTACTTTTAATGATTTTGCAGTTTCCTCAAGACATAGATCCTTGTGATCCGATTTCTCAAATGAAATTCATAACACAAATTAAGGCGAGCTTGCATCGAACTTCGGGGACTTCAGGAGTTGAAAGCGTAGAAAACAAGTCACAAGGAAAAGGTAGGCTTAGCAAAGGAAAAGGAAAGGGGAAAAAGTCACAGGAGGAAAATCGGCCTAATAAAGTGGGTGTTCAAAAATTATGGTACGAGGCTCTCAGTTCTGAAGGATTTACATATTATTGGCACATAGAAACCAATGGTAAGAATTGTTTTTTTAATTCCTCTTCGCAGATTCCATTATTTAATGACATTAATATCCATTAAAATATGTTCTAACAGAGTCTATTTGGAATCCGCCAGAAGAAGGTTACATGACAATTGCAGAGCAAGAAAAAGAAGTGAAAGAACATGCTATTCAAACCGAGTTTTTGAAACAAATAGAAGAAGAAGAAGCAATTAAAAAAGCTGAACATTTTGAAGAGGAAAGGGCAAATGCTGAGCGTGAGAAATTGAAGGAACTAAGAAAACGGGAAAATGATCAATCTCAAGATCACCAGGTTGAAAGCATTACTGCAGAAGGCATCAAAGAATCGGAACTTCCATCGTATAAAAAGGAGTGTACTATTTCGAGGAAACCACAACCTTACGGCTCTTGGCAAACTGTTCAATTTGTGTAAGTATTAAGATATACGAACTGTGCTAGGACTCGTGGTAATTCCTGAAATTCGTGTATGTTGTATGAAGAATGAATGACGATTTGAATAAAAGGGGGACGGTTCCGGGTTTTCAGCGCCCGGACTATCGCTCGTCAACTTCGCCCAATCGTCTAAGCGGAGCCGTTCGAGCCACTCTGGAAAATTTACACCAGGAACTAGACCAAAAGTTGGGATCCAGGCCTCCCTGGAGACTAAAACATAATACGCAAAACTCAACAATCTCAAAATTTCAAACGACTACAAACAGTACTCGAAATATTTAGCTCGAACGGTTTCTCCGTCTCGGCAATTGTCTCCACGCGACCAGCTAACTCAGAGCGCACGCGCCAAGGTTCGAAGAAGGCCGGGTAAGACCAAACGGAGGGGAAAGGAAACTTTAAATAAAAATTGGGGAAAGCAAATCGGAAAATCGGGGGATTCAGCCACTGATAACACGCCAGCCAATTGGGAAAAGAAAAGTTACCAGTTTATTCTAAGAAAAACAGAAATAAAGAAAAATAATAACTTGACAAATTTTTATTAAGGACCATAGAAAATGACAGTGGGAACGGGATTCGACGGAAGCCGCCCTAAAACAAATAGGTTCGCGCTCGGAGGCTTCTCTAGAAAAGCGCTCTAAATATAATTACCGAAATCCCATCGGCTCGTACAAACGTTGTTAGGTTACAAAAGGGGTCACAAGGAAAAATAGGGCGCGCTCACTCTCATAGACAACTATTCTTAACAATCCCGAACTCAAAGATATGCTCCTGGGTGATCTAACTCAAATTCTACCTAAGATAATCGAGTGTTAACGCAAAATTACGGTACATAAAATACTCGGAGAGACAATACATTTCGACATTGAATATCGCAAAACCACACGAATTCTAAATTTTGATACAAGATTACTCCAGAAAATTCGACTCGAAATTGATTTCTCAGAACAACTTCTACACGATTCGAAGGATAAATTAACGCAAAATTCTCGCCAAAGGGAAGATAATAGAGTCCGCCCGAAGAGAAAAATATGGTCGCGGACGCGGGCGACCGCGTGGTCGCCGCACGGCTTCTTTGTCTTCGATCCCAAGGGAAAGACAATCAGACAATCCTATTTAAAAACTGACCGGGAAGAAAAGATTAAATTAACGCATTAACAAAACTATCCCGTCGAAAACCAAAATCGTTCACAGATGTTCGCACGAGAAAGAAACTAAATTTCCGCGGCCAAACAATGTACTACTCGAAATACTACGCGCTTTTACCCAAAACCGCACAACAGAAAATTCCGGGACACGACGCAAAAGAGAAAAGTTCGCGTTCGTTTCCGTTCAAGGAGCCCTACGACCTCTCGTGAGGCTAAACCAAAATCCATAGTAAACAAAAACCTTTCCGTAATCCCTCACCAGAGAAAGCCCATCAGGGAAAATCAAAAGATTGGCCGTGTGAAAAAAGTGGAGGATCGCCTCCGCGACGCACTCCCGATTATCGATGCGACACTGTGTAGACAAACCAAACTCGGAAAAGGACTCGGAACTCGAAACAATGTACCAATAGATGGGGTCCTCGAAACGGGCGCAGGGCACTTAAGTTAAGGGGATGTGAAAGGCGTCTCTGAGGGGTCAAATCGTTTATAAAAGTTTTCTCCGAACTGGGTGAACCGAATCGTTTCCAATTTTAGTACATGAATACGGAGACCCTAATGATGGTCCTGAAACTCGCGAAATTTCATTTTTCATAAAAAAATTTAT
>NW_019394527.1:0-82320 GCF_000612105.2 Orussus abietinus | reverse complement strand
GGCAAAAAACAGTGAAAGCTAACGTACGAAACCAGAGGGCAGCACAGGATGTGATCGCACGATCCCTTCCGTGAGCAATCTCCCAACTCATCTCTGTAGAGCTCTATGGGTAAATAACAGATTCTATGCAAGAGGGTTTATCCGTGTTTTCGACTATGAGGATGAAATCAGCTGTTTCGAGTTCTGCGTGATGTATGTATGTACGTGGACCGCTGTACAATTTACTCGAGAGAGAAAATAAGAGGTATTGCCGATGCAATGGAAGGTGAGATCAATAAGATGAGATAACTTGGGCGTACAGGTGCGTTACGTTGCGTTGCATTCACAGTAATCGCATTATTTTCTGTGTACTTGTTTTAGATGTACCAATTAAAGGAATATTCGAATTTCACTTCAAACAATCGGGGGCGTTGCTTGTGATTGTCGATAGCAACTAGAAATTAAAGTTTCTCCTGCAGTAATAACGTTGGTAGCGGTAGGGAAATTCACTGATTAGTAGGTTGTTTGAAGTCGTAAAAGTTTGAACTTCATAGGCAAAGACAAGAAGCATGGAGAGTACCGATGGACAATTACAAGTAAAATATCAGAAGATTGTTACAGAGTATTCTAAAGTGAGTTTATCTCAGAATTTCTCTTGTTTCCAAATTTTGTCGATAATAAAGTACATGAAAACAAAAGATCACATAGAAGCCTGAATAAATAATTGTTGATATTTCAGATACGAGCTCAAGCGAATGTCCTGAAGAAAGCTGTAATCGATGAGCAAGCACGGAATACGGACGTTCGAGAGCGTCTCAAAGAAAAAGAAGTCGAGCTGCGGAGAGCGGAGCAAGAACTTGACAGTTTGACATTCCGAAACCAACAACTAACTAAACGTGTAACAGTTCTGCAGGAGGAACTTGATCGAGTACAGACCAAGGGGAGTCGAAAGGGTAGAAGTGAATCTGCTGATAGTAAGACTCGGACGTCATTAGCAACACCTGTTTCACCTCCTGACCAAGTTCTCGATGAGGAGTTTCAGAAGAAAATTCTTGAAAATGCACAGCTACTTTCCAGACTTGCTGACGATGAGGTTGAGATCGAGGCTCTTAATGACAGAATAAGGCACTTGGAACATAAGTTAGATATTGGTGAAAAGTCTAAAATGGAATTGGAAAGTAAGTATTCCGACACGATGGAGAAATTGGAAAGAGAAAAGGCAGAATTACAAAGAAGGTTGAACGAACGCTTAAAACTCGATGAAACTACATCATGGTCCAGTGGAGAAAGTAAGCGTGATTCGTACGATTTAGAGCCTAGAATTGCCTTGCCTAATCACCGCCGAGGAAATATTTCTCCCAATTCTTCTCCCACCATGTCACGTGGGTCGATTAAATCTCGAGTACCTTCCGCATCTCGTGAAGAAAGTGGCGACGAATATGAAGTGGTTAAATTATCTGATCTGGAAAAGGAATTGAACAGATGGAAAGCTCGGTGTCGCGCTGCCGAAATAAAGCGAGACGAACTTGAACGAAAATGCGTTTTTTCTGATAGTTATAAAGAAGATTCTCTGCCACCTCTGAAAATTGAGAATGCGGTATTTATTTATTTATATAAATTTAGAATTAGATCTGTAGATATTTTCTGTGATATGCCCATTGTTTTCAAGATCGGGAAATTTTCTATGCCATTTGCAACTCCTGAAGAGGTCGAAGTGCGAGAAGGAAAGACGAGGGAATACTTTTTATCAGAAATAGATAAATTGATTACTGAAAAGCATGCATGCCAGGCTAAAAATTTAGCAATAGCTGCTGCAGTATGTATAACTTTTTATACAAGCTTCTCGCAAAAAGCCTTTAATTACACATAGTAGGAATCGTCGCTGCATTATGGTCTTCAAATTTTCAGATTGAAGTGCTGAATGTTCATTTAGAGACCAGTGAACTTAAAAGAGAAAAATGCGAAATTGCTCTGTCGGAGGCTTTATCAAATCATGAGAGGTTACAGGAAGATAAAGAGGCGCAAGAAGGCAATTATAAGACGCAACTAAGTACTATGAGCGAACACCTTGCCAACATGAATGAAAAACTTGTCAGACGGACGGAAGAAATACAACGGTTGAAATTTGACCTTGCAAACAAAGTAAGGATCTGCATTAGTTTTTGTTGTTATTCTTTTAACATTAAATGGATTATTGTAGCGATGACATTTGTATAAATTTTATATCTTTCAGATTGAGAAGAAAGGGAAACAAAAATAATTCCAATCGTTGCATCGGTATCAGACTGCCATTTGTGCTGTGTCCAGAGAAGGCCTGGTCTTTTGTACATATATGGTGCGAACTACTAAAAAATGAGACCACTGTTTTTTTTCTATATATCTATGTTCATTGCCATGAACTTTTTGACTCGTATTAACTGATGTAATTTATTGAGGGAAATTCCACATTCACTATTTAAATGCCATGTAAGACATAGAAGATACTAAATAAAATATATAAAATAATAACAGAGATAATGGTGCTGCTCCAATATTTTCCATTGACTTTATATTATTCTTATTTACATTCTAAAAGTATGCACCACTGGGATATAAAAAATGTAAGAACAATTATTAGCTTATCTTTTTAATAACAATTCTGAAACTTAGTACATAAATTTATTTAAAGCCAAAATTAAATAAATTAGTTTCTCTATTTTGTACAGCATGGGAGTTGAATATTCTGTAAAGGAAATGATTTAATCCACTTTAATTGCAAAACTAGCTCCACAACTGCAACCTTGCTCGGCTAAGGGATTGCCTACTACTCTAAAAGCTGATCGTATTAGTTCTGTATGATATTCTATTGTGGATCCTTTAATATATTCCAGGGTTGTAGAATCCGCAATAACCTTTGCACCATCCTTCTGAAATACTCTAGAATAAAATATAAATTGAAGGTAGAATACCATTATCTTATATTATCTGATTCAATACTGCTTGTTATAATTTTCATTCATACTTATCATCTTCATTCACATTTGAATCAAGATCAAAAGTGTACCGGAAGCCGGAACATCCACCACCTTCGACACTTATTCTTAAGAACATGTCTTTGTCACTTCCTTTAGTTAATTCCTTCAATCGCTGAATACAACTGTCGTCAATGATAAGGTCACTCGTAGGAGTACTGGAAGCCAAATTTGTTGATGACCAGCGTGTAATTAATGCAGATAATTCACGGCATGGAAACCTATGTTAAGGAATTTAAATATCAATCATCCAGAGTATCAAGATGTTTTATGATATTTTAACAAAAGGCATCATTGAGTATATCAATATCATACAGGCATTTGCAACAGATTTAATTTCAATCGTGCCATATATTTTTTCGATACTGAGAATAATTAGAAAATATATCTAAATGCAGAAACTTACGTCGAAAGTGGTGAAATATAACGATTTGATGCAAAATTGGAAGAAAGGCATATCGTGTGTCGTATTAACGACATTTTTCCATCAGATATAACATAAGGCGTAAATCGAACGAGGTTATGTTGCGGTGTTAACGTTCGTCTCTCCTTTTGTAAAAGTAGGGGGATCTTTTAGTTCTATTCCACCTTTAAAGAGAAAGGGTGAAAGTAGCCTGGGCCCGAGTTCGTAGTGTTTTTTAAAAACTGCCAAAATGGTATTCAACGACAAATGTAAAGCTCCTTTTAGTTAAGGAACCCTACTATATCGACAGAAAATGTCAACGATATAAGAGCATCTAGATGATGAAAACGTCAAGTATCCTAACCTAAATGTATAATTGTGGAACTTAATGAAAATCAGTAATTATGATTGAAATAATAGCAAAACTAGTTAAGGGACCAGTATATTTTTCTGGAGAAATGGTTGAATGTTTGGTCACCTTCAGTAATCCACCGAACCCGGTCCATCAAATTTCGCAGAGTCACAGGTATTAGAGATGTCGATATTTAGTGTCATCAAAGAGAGTACTGTTAAATTCTTAAATTACTTTATGGTTTCAGTGACATCTTTGAGAGTCTTGCATGGGCCAGTGCTCAGATTCATTGCCAGTGTACGACTAACGAGAAGACCGTTCTTATTGACAAATTAAACGTCAATGTGCGCTCTACAGCAATAAATGCAGGTAAATGCATTGTTGCAAAAAAGTGTTTAATTTCTATTCCATCTTCCACAATGCTGTTTTACAGATACTGCATTTGCACCATGGCAACAAGAAAATGGACACGTCGTAATGAACACAAAACCTAAAATTCTCTTTTGTGACTTGAAGCTCTCCCCAGGAGAAAGCAAAACTTGTGAGTGTATGATTTTACAAATATGCTATGAGTTTCATCCTCTTGTCTTTTTTGGTATAACTATTAACGTAGGATGTATATTTCAGACGTTTATCGAGAGACGATACCAAGTGATTCCCCTCCTTCGTACAAAGGTCAGGCTTTAAATTATTCCTACAAAATTACTATTGGCACACAGCGTGTCAACACGGCCATCAAACTGCTGCGAGTACCTCTCAGAGTGCTCTCATTAAGTGGTAATGCGATTAAAATTTATTTCAATCAATCATTTAGGTCAACCATGATGTTGACACTTTCATTCTGTAATTTCAGTATTGCCAGAGTCAAGTATTTGCAACGACAGCGTGGATCTGAGGCCGAACAATCCATTTTTGGAAACGCAGCACAAGGAAACACCACTGGATGTGGCTCTTCAAACCCTACAGGTAGAGACTCTTAAAAGAAAAAAAAGAAATGTTTTTGTTAACAGCAAATTTTCGTCTGTAGAATTTAACCGCCAGACGAAGCCCTAATTTCTACAACGTGACAAACGGTCGTGGTCGAGTGGTGAGATTCTGTCTCTTCAAGAACTCGTACAAGCTCGGAGAGGACATTGTGGGTACATTCGACTTCTCCAACGCAACTTCCACGTGTGTGCAAGTGTCGGTTGCTTTGCAATCCGAGGAACACGTGGCCGAAGAGTACAGAAGAGGAAAATCGTGGTCCCCGGTGTTAATCAGTTACAACAAACACCACGAGGTGTGTCTAGGCCTGAAATATTCCCAGCTGGTGTTGCCGATCCCACTCCACGTTACGCCAGATTTCTCGAACGACTTCGTGAAGCTGAAATGGCGCCTCCATTTCGAGTTCGTCACGACTACGAAGCCGGTGGAGATGCCAGACGGAAGCACCATGAGTTGGCAGGGTCCGTCCACCCTGGACGTGGAAACCATGGTCTGGGACTTGCCACTGCGTATCCATCCTACAACAATACCTCGAAACACGATGCAGCAGACCAAGTACACCACGGTGTTATAGTGGCGATCTTGGACGTGAATTTAGTACTTTGAAGACATTAAGGTGAACAAGGAAAAACAGACATCCGCAGGAGGTGGACGGTTTATTTTTAAGACACTTGGAAAGACACCCGTTTCTTCGACTAGGAGCTGGGGATCTGCATCAGTACGGAGACTTGGAGGTCGGGGGGTGCATTGGATCGTGTATTGGATCATGTACAGGATGCGTCGCAGGATGCACCGAGGGATGCATCGGTGCTGGAGGTGTGGCGAAAGGAGCGTGACAATCGTAGCGACAATAAGCGAAGGACTCCCACCGAGTGTAATGCTGATGCGAGTCGAAGGACGTGGATCCATAACAGGTTGCAGGCCGAACTGCCGGTTCATAGGTCGGTCGCGGTTCCAACAGGCTTTGTAAATGTCTAATGTACGTTATCGCGTGCCTCAGGGACTCGATCTTGGACAGTTTCTTGCCGGGGGGCTTGCAAATCGGCAGCTTCGAGCGCAGCAACTCGAAGGCGCGGTTCATGTCGCGCATACGCGTCCTTTCCCTGTCGCACGCCGACTTCTTGTAATCTGAAACCCAAGCGCGCTTGTAAGAGCGATTAGATGACTTTCGAGGGTCGTCTTCAGCTTATCCTTCTATTGTGACCATCATGACTTGTACTCCAGTCGATACGTGCTGATCGATCAATAGTAGTCGACAAATGATTGCCTCGAATCCCTCAATTCGTACAAACTTCGCGACGTCGAGCAAGCGTGCATCTCCCGAGGAGCGCTCGCAATGTTTCGGATTTCGGAAACAAAAAGGTCAAAATTTAGACTCAGCCGGTCGAGAAGCGATCGCTCGACGGAATCCCACCGTCCGGTTTCCGCCTCCGGGCGTTTTTAGCAAAAGGGACGACAGAGGAAAAGAAAAAGTGCAAAATACGGCCCAACGTCTTTATCCTTCCCAGAGATCCGAACACAGTCCCGAGATGATTCCAAACACTGAAAGGAGAAAATTGAATGTATAGGGATGGAGGAACTCGAAGCGAACAATGGTTGACATCGTGACCATGAAGTCTAGTCGGAAAGGTTAGCATTGTAATAATTAATGCAACGATTGTCCGGCCAATCCTTCCTGTATGCGTGATGTTCTAGAATAAGATTCGATCCGACTCATATCGGCGACGTGTAAGTTTCCATATTTAAATAATAAGGAATATTTTCATCCGCGCTTGCAGGAACTAAGCTGAACGATGCGCACTACTTCCGGCAGCCATTGCCGCACACGCGCAAGAAGATGACCACTCTCCGGGTCATCCCGGCAGTTTTGTCACCACAAGAGGATTATTCTTCGGATCCTGCAGGAAATATCAGAATGAGGGAGCGAGAGAAGCTGGAGAGAGACCAATGTTCCACGGAATTGGCACGATTCGACTACAAGTTGGACCCTTTGACGAGCTTTGCGGCGTCCATCGGCCTGGACGCGTCCCTCCCATCCATCCCTCCCGTGGTCCCGGTCGCCTCCATCGCGGTGGGCGACGAAGAGACCCTTTGTACGGAGTCTTCAGGTTTTTCGATCCCTCTCGACACGGCTCCTCTGCCCCCTGAAACCCCTGAGGACGAAGAACCCGAGGAAGTCGACGACACCGAGAAGAAGCCTCCATCGGGTGAGGAGAAGAAGGAAACCGGGGGCTTTAAGCGACTGATCGTGGAGTTCTTCTCGCACATCCTGGCCAGGTGGTCCAGCGCCACGAGGAAGAGGTCGAAGGGCACCAAGGCTGTGAGCGAAGGGGTCGAGGAGAAGGTGGCGAAGGCGGCGAGCAAAAAGAGGCGACAGAAGACAAATCGATTCGCCGATGATTCGAGGGGAAAAGATGACTTCTGCGCGGAGGATCCGCAGCGGTCGGGGGAGAGGAACTTGCGGGCTATTCTTCTGGAGCACGAGCTGCGCACCAGGATGCTGGAGAAGGAGAATGCGTGCTTTAAAAGAATGCTTCAGGGCCGACTCGGGGCACGGCAGATGAGCAGTCCTCTGTATTAGATCGTTAAATTTCATCCCTTACTGTATGCGTAGCTTTTATGTTTATCGGAGGACGAGTGGACCAGCTGATCGAGGGTGTCTTATCACTTGCGGTACCCTGAGTCGTGCGAACCCCTGCATACCTTTTTCGATCTGGGACGGCTCTCGCTGCATGGGCTCGATGTTTGCCTCGTCGAGGTGCTCGCGTCGATCGACGTGGTCCTGGTCCTCCGGATGCGGTCCGACCAGTTCGGGCTCTGGTACTCTTATCACGAGGACTCCCCGCGAGGGGTGGAGCCGTGGACGAAAGGACACCCCGGTGGTCTCAGGGGCTCGCCACCCGGGGGACCGCGCGGACGGCCCGTGACCTGGAGATCCTCGAGGACCTGAAACACGTCCAGGGGTCGATTAGGGATGCGACGAGTCAGATATTTCACCTCGTTATGCACGAATCGCCTCGAGTTACGTTAAATTCGAGGAACTCGAGCCGATGAAATAGCCGGCTCGTCGTATTGCTATCGCAGCTTAGGAAGGAAACATCCCCACGTACCGTCACTCTCGACGAGTTCTCCGGCGAACCGATCGGGTCCCTCGAGGGTCCCGCGATGATCCCCGTGGCGTTGCTTGTTCTCGTCCAGGTCCAGCAAAACCGGAGCTGGACATCCGTAGTCGTCCTCGGCGCTCTCGTTGTCGGTCTGCAACACGCGACAGGGTGTCTTTCGAGAGTGCTTCGAAGCGAAATGTCCTACCGCACTCGGGGTACCTCCGTCCTGGGGAATGGGGCGTCCATGTCGACCTCGGGGACCAGGGCCCGAAACCCTGGGACGACGATGCGAGGTCTTCTCCGCAACCAGGCCCGAGGGAGGTGTCACGAACGACTTCTCGGGCGAGATGTAGATCGGATGCCGGCAGACGTTATTAATGTTAATTTTATCCGTTTACCGAGCGTTCAGGTGTTCCGCGCGCAGGGGCTCTCATCAAGGAGGCCCCACGGGGCGTCGCGCCTCAGAATTCGTGGCCCTCGTTCAGAATCGTAGGCGTCGCGACGCTCCTTTCGGGACCAGGGAAACGGACCCAACTTGAGAAATGGGATGGAATCGAGCCCCGGGAGCCTTTCCCTGGGACGTGGCCCCTTTTGATACCGCCAGCTCGTCGCATTGGAAGTGTGTACTCGTCGCATTAGCATAAGCGCCGGCATGAGAGACTCTGAGGGATCGGAATAAAAATGGGAACGCAAACCCGGGAATATAATAGGCCCTCCTTCGATGGAAATACTAATGAAGCGGAATTACGTACATATGCCTGCGACTATAATACCTACCGAGAAAGAGACCGTAGTGGCTTCGACCGAGTCGAGGAAGGTGTCGAGCTCGTGTTCCGGAATTCTCGAATTCTGGAGCGCCTTATCCTCGCCGACGACCTCCGACCCTGCTGCCGAGGGAGGTCGCGATTTCACGGGGTTAATAGGGACCTTTTCTAGGTCTTTATTTTCCTCCCTGCGCTGGTAATTAATTAATTAATTAATTCCGCCGGATCTAACAGCGGAGGGGGCGAAGTCGCGCTCGTCGCGGCTACGTAGTCTTAAGTTATTTTAATTGGGACTCCTCGACACTTCCGTTAGTGAAGTCATCGCGGCTGATTCACGAATTCCGTGGATCACCTTCCAGCGTTGTACGATAAAAATGGAAAAACCGGGAATGGAGAAAAATGGAAATAAAGGAAGTCGGTCGTTCTTGAATGGTGATGCTAGTGGAGGGCTTAATAACGATTATTATAACAAGATCTATGGTTTTCGATCCGCCTCTTGTTTCGACCTCGTCGGTGCTTGCAGATGACGTAGAATAACTTCCCTTAGTTCTGGGTCGAACCCAAGGTGGACCCAAGGATTCACGCAGCCGTTGAGACTGCTGAGCAGCGCCAGGATGGTGAAGGCTGGTCCTGGGAAACGAGTTTGTCGTTTACTTTTGCGGTGTCTCTCTTTCTCCAGGGAGGAAAATTGAAGTTTCTCGCGACCGCGGGGGATGAACGGATTCTTGAGGGTCTGATTTGCAGCCGGCCTCTCATTGCATTTTCTCCTCGTTAACTTTTGTTTAACAGGTTACCATTCAGAAATGCCGAGGAGGAGGCCCCCGGGTCCCAGGTCGCCCAAAGTTCGCAGCCGATGAAGGGAGTGCTCGAGGCGATGTAAAGAGCAACCACGACGATGGTTTGCCAGGCGGTTCGAATTTTCGCACGCGAGATCGTCGCCGGGGCTCGGATGTCTCCTCGGGGCGATTTCGACGTCGCGACGCCGACCTCGCTGCGTCTTCGAACTACTCGACATATGCCTGAATACGTGTACACCAGGACGCAGAGCGGCAGTAGGAAAACAGCCAAGCAGTACCTGTAGGCTCGAAGTTGAGGTTTCGTTCGGTTTGTTAAGTTTTTAATTTTCTGGTTTGTTTTTTTCTTATAAAAAAATTGAATTTATTCCAGGTAACTTGCCAGGTAACGTAGGCTCTCTCCCCGTAGGAGAGCTCGAAGGTGGCCCAGCAGTCCCACACTCCTGGAGAGATCTCCTTGTAGGAGAAGACGAAGACCTGGAAGAGAAAGAAAGAGAAACCTAAAGCAGTAGTGTACCCCTCGTGACTCGGATATATTTACATGTTTCAATTTTTCCACAATATAATATTTTCATTTTTTTTTTCGCGCAGAATTACATTTTTAATCTCGCTGCATTAACGGGGTATTAATTCAGCGCGAAGCGCCACGAAAATCCACGGTCGAATTATTCACAGCTCGGATGTGTTACAATATGAGATAACACATCGTGTCAAAGGGGAAGATTAATTCCAGACAAATTAATAAGGAAAAGTGATTATTTCAGTCAGGCGGGATTTTACTGCGCATAATTCTACGTCCTGGGTAAGCGGTCGAACCCTCGAAATTTATCGCATACCAGTCATACATTTATTTATGTTTGTGCATAATCTTCATATATCTATTTATATCTTTTATAGCTTTTATATCTCGGGAAGACGGCTGAATGAAGAGGCCGCTTTCAGGTGCAGGGAGCGGGAAAAGGGAGACAACTGACCTGGGGCAAGCTGAAGAGCAGTGCCAAGCACCAGGAGCAGCGGATCATGTTCCTGGACTGGAGGAGGCAGATTCGATGGTCCAGACTGTCGAGAGGCTTGCAGATCGCCCGATACCTGTCGATTGCCGTGGCCGTCAACACGTAAGAGCTCAGGTAGAGTCCAAAGGGCTGGCCGAACTTGACGAGCCTGCAGAGCAGGTCTCCACCCTGGAACCTGAGGACACAAGAGGTGATCTCCTCTGTTTCGTTTAGAAGCTTCGAAGTGCTCACCTGAAGGTGATGTCCCAGGCGAGCTGAGGAAGGACGTTCAACAGACCGGTCAGCAAGTCGGCAATGCTCAGGTGGAGGATGAAGAATTGTATCCTGCTGAGTTTCCTACGTCCACGGAGGTACAGAGCCAGCAGGACCAGCGAATTCTCCAGCAGGATCGCCAGGAGGATCGCGGCCAGGGTGAAGATCTCCCAGCGCGCCAAGTCCGAGTCCCTGAAGTCCTCGACAGGGTTCGTCGTTGTCGGTGGATCCTCCGCGTCCATCTCGTCCTCGTGGATCATTTCGACGGGCCGATTTATCCCACTCGTCCGACTCATCCGACTCGACAAATGTTGAAGAGCGAATACTCATCGCGGTCGTTGGAAATCGGTTTTTGTAGCCGCTCGTTAAGCATGCACCTATGCGCCTCCACGTGTTACCTGTACGTTTCGACCGCTTGGTCGGGTTACATTATGCCACTCGGTGGAGATTCCGAAATCGGAGTGGACGGTGATTGAAGCGACGAATTTAGCACCGAATTTCGGAGTTGGAATGAGCGATGGTTATATTTCGGGGGCACAGAAATTCTCGTACCAGTATCGGCTGCGAGTCGATCGGCATTGCGCAGGTTTCGCGCCGTTCCCCACGTCCGCGATCTCTGACTCCGCGGAAGGTCTGCCCGACGTGGAGGCGCGTCGCTGTGTCGCCCCGCCGTTATTAGCATAGCTTACAATTGCAAAGTGATCCAATCAAATAGGCGTAACGACCCGCGAGGTCCTCGAGGTTCGCGATGGTCCAGAGAGAGAGGTCCGTGGGGTCGCGAAACCGGTCGACGAGTCCTCGATCTCGACCGTCGTGTCATCGATGCACCTGTCGCACTCGTTGCGCCCTTGACATCGGAAGGAATAACCTGGATTAACAATAAAAAGAAAAATGAATTTTAATTTCACTACAAGACGTACACCCAAGACGGATAACAAATGCTCGCTCGTGAATATAAGCATTTTCGAACCCCACGAAATAGGTGAACTTTGGGACCTTAACCATGGCTTAGAAGTTCCTCGCTGGCAAACAGGAAAAGGAGGAGATCGAGAGCGGCGATCTCGTCCGCCTCGCGCCGCAGCTGATCGACGTTTAATTCTGGCAAGAATTCCGCTGCGAGGGGTAAACTAGGCGACTCGAGAAAGAAGCCAAACGGGGAGCAGGCGGGTAGGCAAAAAGCTAATTGCATGGCCAACCGGGCCGACCGATAATTAAATTCACTTTTTCGAGGTCCAGGAATCTATCGCCCGCCATCCCCTCCAACCCCGACTTGCCGGCCGAGGGCCGAGAATCGACCGATATCGAATGGCTAAAATCCCGAAGAAGAGAAGAGAAAAGGATAAAAATAAATAAAGAGAAACTCCAGCGTCCCTACACCCTGGTATTACGTTGATCCCCGGGCGTTGAGGGATTTCGGACCACGGGTTATTCCCTCGGAATAACGATTTAGCGAGGGTCGGAGGCGCGAACATTGATTCCGCCATCGGTCGATTAATTGATTGTTAACGAGATGGTCGGCGGTATATCGACGCAGCGGGCCGTAGGGTATCTTAAAGGGAAAAGGCCTCGCTTAGGGTGTCCCCTGGGGTGGGTGTTCGCACCCGGGGGTGGCAAATTCGGAGCTCGAACGAGCCGTTAATTGACGCGGCACGCATGGCCGTGTCCAATCAGCGAGCCGATCAGCCGGCTCGTCCGCGGCTATCGGCGGCTATCGGCGGCTATCGGTGGCTATCGGAGATCCCGGCCACCCCCGACCATCCCGGTTATCTCCGGCTATGCGCCCCGGCGACGGGTGCGAATAATCCCGACGCGTCCTTCCCCGAGACCCGAGACGCGGTCGGCCGCGGTAATTGAAAATTAACCAACCCGCCTGGCCATCTATATCCTTCCAGCCGTGCACCGAGACCCGACGCGCTCATCCCCGAGGACCGGGAACCGAGCTTTGCGATCCCTCGCTAAAGGTCCCTTCGGAGCCGCCTCCTGCACCCTCGGAAATTCCCAAGAATTTCCTGTCCCCGCTGGCGGACATTACGTGCAGATCGGTCGCGTATTTCTAGTGGGACACTGAGCGCGCGTTGCGGTGCTCATCGGTGCTTTGTTGCTGGAAATGACATCCTATTTAATCTATTCGGTTGGGTATTTCTAGTGAGACCCCGGGCGCGTGATTCGGCCGGTATGGATGTTTTGTTACTGGAAATTACATCCTAGTTAAATAATATTTACTTTTCGAGTCGGTATCTCTAGCGCGACCCTGCGCGCGCGCTGCGGCGCTTTATTGCTAGAAATGACATCCTATTTATTAATAATTTGAATTAAACCCATTTTCTGTTTATTTACGAGAAAGGAGATGGATTTAGGGATGAATAGAAGGTATGTTACATTTGAAGGTGGAACTTTTATATAGCACAATTGTCACGCGTGAAGTTAATGCTAATGGGTGTTTTTTTTGGTAGTGGAAAATAGGCGACAGAGATATAAGACCGACTCTCGTTTTCTGCCGTAGAACTTAACCTGTTGAAAAGTGGTAGAACTCTCTGATAAAATCCTGAGGATTCTTCGCCGTAAGCGATGGATACCCTCGGGAGAGGGAGTACTGAGGAGATGGGTCGCCTCGAAGAGGACCCTGAAGAGGAACTCGAGGACGGGGAGGAATGGTCCGTAGTGCCGCGAAAGGAGATCCGGTTTTCCACTTTTTTGGTACGCCATCACTTGTGGCCGTTTTTTGAAGGATTTCGAGGTCTTCCTGCCATGCGAGGATTGAAAGGAATGCATGATTTCCAGGGGGCTCCTGGCATAGCCAGGATCGACCTGACCCCGCTGACCCGGAAGATCGTCGGCTGCGTCGTAGGTGAGAACGTGACCACCGAGTATCCTTGGATCTACGTCAAGAAGGAGGTCATCGAGGATAACCTCGACTTGCACGACGAGAGCAGCGACTTCTTGCCGGTCAAGGACGAGATCCAGTCCTTCCCCGACACGAAGATGCTGATAGGGTACGCGCCCTCCTCCACGGAGGAGGGCCAGTTCTACATCTGCTTGACGGAGGAAGGAAGAGATGCCGTGATGAGACACATCGAGGACCTTCGAGAGGAGCAGGAAAGGCGCGTCAGCAACGCCGTGTACAAGTCGATAGGCACCTGGAAGGACCTTGGAAGTGGAGAGGAAGTCGACGACGGCATCGTGAAGAAGAAGAGACCGCTCTTCCTGATTGAGGTTGGGTTTTTGAGATGGAACCCTAAGTGGATCTAAATTTCAGATTCTGACTTAGGAGGCAGATGGAAGCAGATACCGATAGATGAAAAAGTTGATATGTTTCCACCCTCGTTTCAGGTGGAGTCGACCGCGGAATTATTGGAGAAGTTGCCAACCCTGGTGGACAGCGGAGCCAGCGATCGACGCGACGGTTACATAGAGTTGGTACCTCGAAGAGGAATCCCGATAAACGTGACAAGACGTACGGTAGAGAAAAGCGAACAGGCGAGTCCAGCTCATCGCGAGGCGACCGCGCAAACTTCTATTTCCGTAAAAACCAACGCTCAAGTCCAGTATCGGTACGAGTACCAGGTCGACTCTAAAAAGGCACATCCTACCTTGACAAGTGGCCTGAAGGAGGAGGTGTGCGACCAGGTCAGCATTCTACTTCCTATAGGATGACTAAATGCATTACTAGATCTCATTGCTCATCATGTTCCGCCAGGTACTCCTCAACGCTACCTGGGATCTATACACCAACGACTACGCGAACCTGGTGCGCCACCCAAGAGACACAGAACCACCTGTGGTGGTGGGGTACACGGAACACCAGAGCTTCTCCGAAGGCAAGCTCTGTGTGGACAAGACCATCAACGATTTGAGCTGGCATCCTCTCTGGACCGGGATCGCCGTGGTGGCTTACGCCGATCATGGGAAAAGCCAGACCCTGGAAGGACCCCCCAGGGTCAGCGAGGTGAGTCCTGGAAGAGTGATTCCTAGGTCACTGAATGACCTATTCAAGAGTAAATGAGTAAATACTTGATCGGTAGGTCTACAAGGCATGTCACGAGAATCACCAGGCGTTGGTTTGGTCCTTCAGCGATGCCCTCTCGCCGAAGCTGATCCTGGAGTCGCATCGAGAGGTCACTGCTGTGTCTGTCTGTCCTCTTGACGGGAATGTCATTGTAGGGGGTTGCGTCAATGGCCAGGTGGGTTGGATTCCATCCCTTGTTGCTACTAGAACATAACATCGTTGATCAAATCGTCCAGCTGGTCATCTGGCACATTCCGGGGAAGATCGAGTTGGTCGAGGCCGTGGTCGTGCACACCTCGGCCCAGGTGAAGTACCGGATTGCCCTGCGGTCCCTGATGACCTGGATGAAGGAGTCCATCGGCTCGTCCGTGGTGCGACCTGCGGCGACCTCCTCGTTGACGCACAGCCAGAGAGGAGCCATTACGCAGATTCGGTGGCTACCCTCGCATAACAAAATCGACAAGAATGGCAGGATCCTGACCCTACCAGAGGACACGCCGGTGGAGGATCTCGCCTGGCAATTCGCAACCTGCAGCGAGGACGGCACCGTTGCCTTTTGGGATCTTAAGTTAGTTAGACGGGTAGTTTACATTAGCAAAGGAATCCTGTAAAACCTGGCAAGGGTCTCGCTCTAAATTAGCGATGTGACAAGTCGGATATTTCAACTCGTTAAATTCAACTTAAGCATGCATTCGAGTCCATTCGAGTCATCAAGTGAATCGTATACTCGAGACCAACCGCACGTTATTAATTTATTCGAATTGTTTCATTCAGCAACTCGTCGCGCCGAAAGCGCTTAATCGCGATCTTCTCCCTTCACCAAGTTGGCGCCTCCAATCCATTCCCAAATTGACATAGTTTCGAGTTCCTCGAAGTTCGTCGAGTCGATTTTATCGACTCGACACCTCGCTGACCTCTCATTTCCAGATGGCAACCACCACCCGAGAAGAGCAAGGACCAATCCCAGCAGCGCGGCAGAAGGTCCAGAAAGCCACCCAAGCCGGAAGCCCTGGCGGAGTCGATGTCGCCCTTCAAGGTGCTCGACGGGATCTTCAAGCCGGAGTATCTCCTGGTCGTGAAGTACCCTGACTCGAGCCGGAGAGCCGTTCTCACTGCGATGAGCACCCATTACCCTAGCCTCCCTCGGGAGCTCGTAGACCCCATCCCGCCGTCCCAAGACAACGTGGCCGTTCGCAAGTACTATCGGTACCGACCCATCAAGCCAGACTTCGAGATGGTCCCAGAGCTCCTGCTGGGCACCGACGAGGGCGATCGTCTGCTGGTCTCCTGGGAAGGCTTCGAGTTCACTACGGGAGTGGTCGTGAATCGCGAGACCTGTCGATGGACATCCTGGAGTCGCATCCACGACGGCTTGGTGGCGAGCATCGCGCGGTCCAGATACATCCCAGAAATCTGCGCCACGGTTGGAGGCAAGATCTTCGCGATCTGGAGACAGGACTTCGAGGACCCGGTCTTCTGGAGGCGATGTCTCGTTAGGTACTACCAGGACTCGGCACGAACCGATCTATGAACCCTCTCAGGCGAAGTTTCATCCCCAGATCGCATCTCCAAACTATGAAAAGGCTCCTCCACCTCCGGAATAGCACGCGACAATTGACGTCGTTATTGGCGGCAGAAGTGGGAATTGTATCCGCGCTCCAGAGGGAATTGGGATTATAGATATGGAACGTGAAAGATTATGAAAATTCGTTAGCTGGTAGACAATGATCGGACGAGGGCATTATACTCGCGGACGCTGTCGGGGGAATTAGGACTAGTCCTGCCGAACGACAGTCAATATTCGATCAATGAGGTTATTAATTATCGGATTTGTGAGCGTCATTCGGATTCGAAGCTATCGGGGGAATTGGGATTCCCCGGGAGATTATCAAAATTCGATTGGTTTACGGGGTATCTGACCGTTTGGACGAGTGGTGGTCTTGCTGAAGGTTCTGAAATTCCGACCGACAGGTACACTGCGTGTTGTTGGGGCAGTTATCGACCTTCAGTGCTGATCGTTGGGAGAGCCGACGGCACCGTCGAGGTCTGGGACTTCCTGGTGAAGAGCCACGAGCCGACGTTTTCCCAGAGCGTCTCTGGAAGAGTCATCACGGGGATTTATACACACGAGCTGTTTCTTGATCCCCAGTGTGTCGGCATCTGTGACTACAATGGCACCCTGAGGATATTTTTGACACCTCGGGCTCTGGTGACCCACGACCCATCCGACGTGGACTGGATGCGCAGCTTCATGGACCGCGAGGTCGAGAGGGTATAGCAAAATATAGTGATCTTGTATTTAGAGTGACCTAGCTCCCAGTTAACTCGGGATGATGATCTCAGATACGGAGGTTCAAGGAATGGCAGAGCAAGTGGAATGAGGAGAACCAGGAGTGGCTTGAGAAGAGGAAGGAGCTGGCCGAGGTGAAGAAGAAGACGAAGAAGTCGCCAGAAGCTGGGCTCGATAAATCCAAGGTCGTGGAGTCGAAGAAGACGAAGACCACCTCGAAGACTCCTAAGCAGACTGCTCCCGCGGTGCGCTTTCATTTTTCTAGATTTAGATATTGATTTAACTGACCTACCGGGGTTTAACCTCATGATTAAGCGCAGGCTGGAAAGTTCCTGGAGGACGCCAAGAACCAGTGGCTGGGTAGAGAGCTTAACCGCATGCAGAGGGTCATCCTAGACAAGAAGGGCTTGAAAGAGGAAGACCTTGAGAAGCAAAGAGCTCCAGTGACCAGATTGCGAGAGGCTGCCAAGGAGAAAAAACGAAAAATCGGGGAGATCCTTCGGCAACGGGACAAGATTTTCGAGGACACGGTCGCCATCTTGTTTCCGGAGAGAAAAATAGAGGAAAGCGCAGCTGTCAACGAGGATCGCTTAGAGGAGCCTGAAGAGGTAGAGGAAGAGGATGTCGGGAAGGTGCATTTGGGGAAATAAGGGAAAAATAACAGAAATAAAAGTATCTCTTGATTCATTGTTTCAGGAAACGCGAGTGTCGGAAAGTCGCCAAGAGGAACGTGGAAAGCTGGTCCAGGAGTTCCTAAAGATCCAGGCCGAGGCGTTGGCCGAGGTGAGGACGAGTCCCCACGAGTATTCCTTCGACTGGCGCAAGATCCTCGCCGATGGAAAGGCTCGCCGAAGGGCCCTGGACCTGGACCTTCCGCAACGCAGCGAGAAAAGGAGGGACATCTTCAGGGAGCGGTCTAGTTTATCCACGATGGGGGTTTGAACTTTAAAGAATCTCCTTTTATTTCTCTCCATCTCGTTAGACCGAGTCGCTCCTAGCCACACTTCGGGTAACCGAGAGCGAGTCGAGTTGGCTGAAAATTAGTTGAAAAGATTTATTGGCAGCGCTTCGATCAGCCCCCCGCTCGGCTCGAAGGTGGAAACCTCCGACCTCGGGATATCCTCTCGTTTCCGAGTGCATGCACGTAAAGTCGGTGCGAATCGATGCAAATCGACGCGTAACCAGAGCGGGATAGTTGGGGGATGAATTATTATTCTTGCACGCAGAGAAATACAGTACATTACTCGGATTTTTCTCACCCCAGAGAACGGCAGTGGTGCGTAGTTCTTCCCTTTTCCTTTAGTCCCTTTGGTAATAGCTCGAAAAGGGCTCGATTAACCCTTTCAGGCCCGGCAGTCGATCCTACCCGGGATCCTGTTTAATACGTCTCTCAGCTATACGATAATGAGAAGAAGGAAGAAACGACTCGTGTAGAATATTCCCGACAAAAGGACACGTTGGGCCCGTAAGGGTTAAGTGTCGAAAGTCTATTCGTTGACACCGGCGCTTGACGAGTGCCGTCTCGCGAACGGGCCGCGCCGGAATAACCGCATCGACCGGAAGCGACCGGCGGGTTCCGCGCCCGACCCTCGACCACGGGTCCCCGGGTTATGCAAAGGGTGCGCTTTGAAAAAATATCGCAACTGTACATCGTTAGTATCTTACACGGGAGAGGATGAAACATGACGACTATTCCGTAACGACCCACCCCGGCCCCTCGCCTCGGCTGTTTAACGAGCTATTAACGAGAGGACGGGGCTGCAGGGTCGCATCCAACGGCGGTACGATTATCGCGATAGGATGACGTCTCCTCTTTCGCTCTATTTACAAAGTCTATGTACACGATATCCGGCCGATCATCCGGGGACGTCGCGCGACGCGCGAGTGCCCGCGACCGAGACAATCGCCGATTATTCGTTCCAGCGAGTCCTCGCCCTTCCTATGTACACATCGCCCGATTCTCGTGGCCCGGCGACGTCGGGTTCGCCGTTTTCAGAATCCCCACCCTCGCACGAGTCGCCTTTATTACCCATTGAAAGTGGAGAGCGGCGTTCCATTACCCGCTCTGACGGAAACTCCGCGTCTCGCATTCGCGGGCGCTCCGACTCGAGCCGGGAATCGGCAGCCAGACCGTCCTTTACATAGACCGACACTTCGTTTTGTAATGTAATTAACCCGACTGCGGATAATTGACGCAGGTAACGATGCGCACTCCCATGGCGCGCTCGACGTTCCACCGGATGCGCGTGCGGACGCATTCCTCCGGACTAGCAGTGGCGAGGACCTCGAAGAGTGTTCCAGCGAGATCCTTAGTCCTCCTGGCTAACGTATTTCTCTGGACCACCAGTGGCGAGGACCTCGAAGAGTGTCTAATCGAGATCCTTGGTCCTCTAGGCGAACGCAAACCACCTCGTCGACGCGGCTATCACATGTAATACTCGTTACCGTCGAGGGAGACCAGTGTCCCCGACCCTGTACGTGGCTCTTTTTGGTCATGAACCAGGATGCACGATGATGACCTTTAGAAAAATCGTCGATCCGAAAGAATGTTGATGAGTCAGATTTATCGTGCACCGTTCTTCATCCTGCGATGGTGATCGGTGATCGCTCTTCAGGGAATCCCGACGACGACCTCCCAAAGGGTCGCCGATCGACAAGGACACCGAAGAGTCTTCTGCACCGTGCACCGTCCCTCGCCTTGCAATGCCAACCAGGGGAGGCTCTTCAAGGAAGTCTCAAGACGCTCATCTCTGCGGGATCCTCGGTTCTTTCTTGCGAAATTATATAGGCTCGTCGACGCGGCTATCACACGTAATATTCGTTAACGTTGAGCGCGTCGGTCTCCCGACCCTATACGCAGCTCTCCTGCGTCGAGATCAAAGGGGTGCGCACCGTGACGACCTCTCGAGAACGGGGAGGCTGCCGCTGCTGCTCCTCCGGCGGTTGCTGATGATGGGGATGGAGGTGAGGGCGATGGTCGTGGAGCGGGCGATGATGCTGAGGAGCCACTTCGCTCCTCGATGGCGAGGCCAAGCGGTCGTTCCGTGGCGGCCGCGCCGTGTGGTCTATGCTCGCGTAGACGGTGGGGTCCGTCGTCCTTTGGTCCGCTCTGACGTAGTTGGTGCCCGCTCCGCTTCCGACTCCGTGATCCGCGGTCGTCAACGCTGACAACGCTGATAACGTGGACAGCGTCACGGGCCGCGACAGGCAGAGCTCGGCATAGGTGACTTCGCCTGTGAACTGCTCGCAGGGAGCGAGAGAGCATGTTCAGTTAATGCAATTAACTTAATCTTAAAATCGAGGATAATTCACTGAGAAGAAGTTGCGAAATAGGCGGCAGTCACTACATGGGGAGTGAGATGCAACCACGGAAGAAATGCTTATCATTGCGGTTCTGTCTAAAGGATCGAACATTGGATTTTTTTTTTATTGACTCGCGCCGTTTCACAGGTCGTGAGATAACGTTTGATACTATTTCAGCGTTGGCGAGATTTGTTTTGAGTGGTCTTGTCTACTTACCGGTAAGGCAGGGTTGCTGCGGTACTCTGGGTGGCCGTACCCTGACAGGGTCCTGAGATGAAGTGGAAGTCCATCGGACTCGTTTTGCGCTGTCAGTGGCGTGCCCACGGCAGACCCAGTCAGCTGGTAGTCTGAATCTTGGGGATCCGAAGGTAAGCATTCGCAGAGAAGCGAGTCGGGGTTGCGTAAAAGATTCGGAGGTGACTTTTTACCCTGTGCGACTTGGGCAGTCAGGTGGTAGAGAGTCACATCCGAAGCTCCCTTAGGGGAAGGCACCGTACCCTTGTTGGTGGGCACCACGTCCGGGTTCCTGTCGTCCGCGTCGTAGAGGTCCTCGGCGCTGAGGGTGGTGGTCTTCTTCGGGGGTAGATCTCCAGGTCTCTGAGAACGCCTCTCGCTTCTGACCTTCAGAGCAGCCAGGATGGTCACGGTGACGAGGAGGAGGGCGGTAACGACCCCGATCAGGGCGCAAAGGAGCGGCGTGATCTCGAAGGGCACCGGAATACCTATGAGGGAACGAATAAAAAATGAAGACACCCCTCTATCCAATACTAGAAAAAAATGTTTCGATCAATATAGAAGCCCCTAGTTAAAATATTTTCAGGTATCATCAATGGGAAACTCTGATTGACACGATTAGAAAATTCTGAATACCGAAGTCTGGTCAAATGGTTTTCCAATACGCGTAATTGAATTCCTGGACTACTAGATAAATATTCAGCATACAGATCTAGTTTCTCTGACCAGAAATTCTCTTCGGATTTTCCAGAAAAAAATATTAACGCAGCCAGGTAATATTGTACCAAAAATGTCTGATACTTCCAAGACCACCCGGACTCACCGGTCTGTTTTTCAGCGACCTTAAGCGTGAAACCCTCGAGGAGGGTCGGGTCGCTTCTACCCTTAGCGTTGACGGCAGTCAGGACCATGTTGAGAACCTTGCCGGGTCCAAGGCCATGCACGGTGAAGACCGGGCTGGGAGCCTCCCTGGAAGTCACATTGGCCTTCAGCGAGCCCGTCTCCTGGTCGAACACCTCCAGCAGGAAGTGCTGGGGCTGGCCTCCATCAAAACCAGCGGAACATTCCACGGAAAGAGACTCAGTCGTCTGGTTAGTCAGCGTGCAGTTGTACGGTGGCTCCGGCTTCCCTGTGGACGGTCCTCAAGGTGAGCGCGACGCATCGGAGCGACAAATTGCCCGGCTTTAATAATTCCCCAAAACGGCCCTTTTTATTCCCGTTGCAGAACGTAGACCCCGGGAGAGGGCAAACTAATTAAACTAAATAAAACCTGGACCACAAAGGGGCAAACGAGATAGCGGGCATTTTGTCGCCCGTACTCGTAGGGGTACTCGCGTGTACTTGCCGGCAGGTATGACGTGGAAAACGCAGGCGTTTCGCTGCTGGCCCGCGGCGTTGCTGGCCCAGCAGAGAACGGTGCCATAGTCCATCTCGGTGACGGGCCTGTAGGTGAGAATGCTCTGGGTGTGCCTGGTGGAGTTCTCATAGCGAGACTGCGGCACGTCGACCATCTCCTCGGTGTTGTTGAACGCCCAGCGGAAGCTGTCGGGTGGAGGGTACGCCTCGACCCTGCAGACGACCCTGGCGTCCTCGTGACGAGCGACCCCGTAGACGCGCTTCTGCTCTCCCACGCAGATCGGCTTGTCTGTAAAAGGGCTCAACCCTTCGTACCTCTACGTACGCGCGCATGTAGCTCGCGGTGTACTTTCTCCGAGCTCGATAATTACCCGCAATGCCCGGGAACGTGTTCCTGAGCCGGCGCGCGCGATTACCGGCGGACCACCGAGGGTCTTCAGGGTCCTGATCGAGATTAGTCGTGACACTTACACATGATTTTCAGCTCCACGCTGTTGCTGTAACCGTCGCCCTCGATGTTGCTGGCCACGCAACTGTAGTTCCCCGCCTGCGACCGGTTCACCTTCCTCAGGGCCAGGTCGTACTGCTGCACGATCACGCCGTTCTTCGCGTCGTTCTGGATGACGTTACCCTGAAAAGCGATCGATCCGCATCGATTAGAGCCTCGTCGAGGAATCGATCGCAAAGGAACCTACGTTATGATGCCAGACGACTTTGTACGCCCAGGGATTCGCGTGGACCTTGCACTCGAAGTAGACGTCGTCGCCCTCCTCGATGTCGTCGGGATTCATGTTGGACCCCAGCTCGAGGTGCAAAATGGGCACGACTGGACAGAGAATTCAACGCGTATCGATTTCGACAATTCTAAACCCTCCGGTACCACCCCCTGGAACCCCCGAATCCCAGTGAAAGGTTCAACGGCACTGATAAGATTCAACGCAACATGTCCAACGTCTACCCTATGCCTAGGTAATTTCGGAATTGTGCATTGTAATTTTGAGATGATTTAAATATTACTTATCATGGATTAAATGAAAATTACGATACGTTCATCTCCATGAATTGTCAGCCGTTTCCCAAACTTCTGTGTGATAGTCACGTGGTCAAAATTTAAGTGCAGCAACGGAGGGTGGAAATTGATTTTAAATTTCTTTCCGGGTATCCGAATAACTATGAGGTTTATCTCGAAAGCCTACAGTAGACGTTGAGTTTCCACGTGTCCTCTTCGACGCCGTCCCGGACTTTGGGGTTCTCCGCCCGGCAGGTGATCAACTTCTCGTGGTCCAGAAGTGTCGGCTTCAAGACCAGGGTCGAGGTCGTCGAGTTGCCGTCCGGCGACACCTGAAAAAACGCGGTTATTCGACCTTATAATGCTGGATCTATGGACAGATTTTTTGTTTTCAGTGGGCCACCTGTAATCTGTCATTTTGACGGGTTTGGTTGTTCCAGTGATAAGATGCAGCGCGGTGAAACAAGGAATCGAAGGTGTAACTCACAGTTTCCGTGTAGTTGATCAACCTCTTGCCGTCCATGAACCAAGAGAGCCTGGCCGGAGGCCTCGAGCCGAAAGTCATGCAAGCTATCTCGTACTTCCGGTCCGCGCTGAGAGGGGCTTGCTCGCTGCTCAAGATGGACACGCCGAGAGGGCGAACTGCAACATTAGTACCAGGACATTAGTCCCCCTGAAGATCGTTATTCCCGTCACGAACGAGTCCACGAGACGTCCCAAGGGTGCCGCCGCAATATCCAGCAAGCCGCGGTCACCTAAAGGGTTAAAGCATCTCTAAAAAGTTTCAGAGGAAACTTCTGGGCAACCGCTATGCCGGCGCTCGGGGAACGCGGCGAGGCCGTTGCGAGGACCTTCCAATTTCCCGCAAACGGCACCCTCAGAAGATGGCGAGGACGTTTCCCCTCGACTCGCGGCGTGGCATGGCGTTGCGCGCTCGGTAAAGCAGATTTCCACTTTGCCGTAACTCGTTGCTGCGGGAATTGGAGAAGACGAGGACTCACGGTGGAGACGCACGGTGACGGAGGCGGACACTGGCTGGCTGACGTTATCGTTCGAAGCCTGGCAGGTGAAGACGGCGCCAGAGTGCGACCTGGTGAGCCCGGTTACGAGGAGCGTGTTCCTGCGGAGGTCGGGGAAGTCTCCTCGACTGTCCTTTGGCTCGAGCAGGGTCTCGCCTCGCCACCACTTGACCGATGGCTCTGGCCGACCTGAGGAGAGGGAGATCATTTGTTATCGCCGCTGGACCGGAAGGGATGCTGCGGGACTTAATAAGTTAAAGTATTACATACATATACATAAGAAAAAGTCAAAATATTTATAAAATATTTCTCTTTTAATTCACTTTCCAAGTTGCACCACCTCATTATTGAGTTGAATCAACTGTATGGATTAATTGATTTAGCTCCTAATCTAAGTTGAACCACCTTACTTATTTAACTCAGAAAATGAGTTTGGTTTACCCTCTTTTTTTTTTCTGTGTACGCATTCGTTCTAAAACGTGGATTGAGATTTACCTCCTGAAACTAGGCAAGTCAGCTTCATGTCGCCACCCTCCTCGTAGGGCCCCGCTTCGCCGGTCACCGTTTTCCCGTGCTCGTCTATGATGTTCGGCGTCCTGGGGGGCACTGAAATCGGAATCGGTGGAACGATTATCGAGCTTACTCCGGATTGAATGGGAAAGAGAACTACTCGACTGCTCACCGATTACGGTGAGATGAATCTTGGAATTCCTCGTGGGACTCTTAGCGAAGTCCACCCTGCATCGGTACTCGCCCTCGTCCCGCTCCTCGACGCGCTCGATGTTGAGGGACGCAGGTTCCGTCAGGGTGCGGAAGTACGCCCGGTCCTCGAAGTACTGCTTGTTCTTCCAGTGGGGAGCTTGCTCGGCGTTCTTGCCCCTCGTGTCGTAGCTGAGGAAGGAAAAGGGAACACCGGATCCCTTGCGTTAGAAGGGGCCGAGTGAAACAGGAGCCGAGAAAAAGGGTTCGGTTATTCTTGCTATCCTGAACTTTTAAAAGCTACGGAGAAAAAGACTCGGTACACGTAGAAAAGGAATTAGGATTAATTGCACAAGTCGACCCTATCGTGTAATCGTTGCGAACCGGAACATTAAAGCTAAGGAGAAAATGGCTGGTGATCGTTGTGATCCAGAAGGGACTTAAAAGCTAAGGATCTCGGACAAAGTGGATGTAAACAGGCTCTTCGAGACAGGAAGAACGGCATCTCGTCCCTTCCGTACTCGAACGCGGGTGTAAAGGGATACCTCGATTATGTATATTAATCCGATATTTTCCTTGCTCTCCGGACGCGCCTCGAGAGCGGAAGGATCATCCCTCTCGGCTACCTTGAACGTTATTTTCCTTTCATAGCGCGTATCGATGAGTTCGCGCGCTCCTTTTTTTGCCGAGCCACTTCCGCGCGAGTACGCTTCGGTACGCGCGAGTACGCTCGGCTCCGTACGCGAATACGTGGCCGGTAAGTTAGTTCCCGCGAAGGTCGCTCAGGGTATCGGAGACCCGGCTAATTCTCGCAGGGCGACAACTATCTCGCGCTCGCGCTGTTAAACGACGACAATGGCAAAACCGCGGGGACCGCGAAGTATTCCGAAACAAGTTCGCTCCGCGGTCAATCGGGGCAAACGAACCCTCGGGATCGATTTTCCGCTGCACTTGGTCGCACACATTCCCGGAAGATTTCGCTCCCGATCGTAGAATCTTCTGCCCCAGTTAAGGTGGCAACACACGTGGCGATAAATCTTTGCGTTAAATCCGTGTAAATCGGCCCGCATAGATTTAACTTACGCGGAGGCGCTAGAAAAGAAGTCGATTTAACTGCACAGATTATGAATGGCTACGATTTATCGTTACTTGTGCAGTCACCCAATGATAATCGTCTTTAAGATGGCTGCTCAACAATAAATCGCTGCATTACATCCGTGGAAGCTGGAGAAGAAGTGGATTTAACTGCACAGATTATGAATCATTAGGTGGATAGCCACCAAAAACTGACTATCTGTATGGTGACTATCCATATGCCGAAAAAGAGCTGCGTTAAATCCGTGCAAACCGACCTGTACAGACTTAATTGACGCATGGACGTTATAAAAGAAGTCGATTTAACAGTACAGATTATGAATCGCTACGATTTATCGTGAGCTGTGCAGTCACCTAAAGGTGGTCAGCGTTAAAGTGACTACTCAACGATAAATCCATATAAACCGATCCATACAAATTTAACTGACGCATGAGTACTATAACACAAGTCGATTTAACTGCACAGCCTACAAATTGCCACGATTCATCACGTGCGCATCCACCTTAACTTGGCCCTATTAGATATCACTCAAAGTTAGAAATAGACCCTCGATTATCGACCATACTCCATTAGCGACGTCCCTCGGCCGAAGACGCCGTCAATTTCGAGTGCATAATTTATCCGTCGGATCGAGTCGATCCGAAGTCTAGACTTGCGCTCAAGACGAAGGGTGACTTTTTTGTTCACCCTGGACCACTTTAGTCGCCTCGGTCAGCGGGCTCGGCATTGAGCCATTTCGCCGAAATGAAGGCGGATTGGACGAAATCGCGGCCGATTTTCGGGCTATCCTCCCGCGGGTCTCGGCCAAGACTTCCCCGAGTTCGATCGCGAGTCTCGTGGTCGCCGAGCCGGGGGCGGCATTTGCATATTCATCGAACCCTTACATGGTCTCTACACGGACACGCAGAGGCCGAAGGGGCGGAATATGGGGCCGGGTGTCCCGGCTTCTTCCCAGCCACTTGCCCGTCTACTCGTCGGCGGTGTCGGCTGCCAAACGCTGCCAAGCGCTGCCAAGCCACTGCCAAGTCGCTGCCAAGCCGCCGGCAAAATCCCGACGCCTGCGTCTAATGACCAAAATTCTCGGCGGATTTGCATTTTGACCGACCCGCTGATCGACGAGGGTGGAAAACTCGGCTACGAGAGGAAGAGACCGAGAAAGGGAAAATTCGAAGGGATAAGGAGGAGCGGGACCTTTCGTCCCCTTAATTAATTCGGCCGCGAGGAGCCGCCCTCGGCGGGGGCTGCGCTTTTCGAATTATGCATTTTCTTGTCACGCCATCGGATAAGAGCCGGCTGAATATTAATGCCCGGCGTAATAGTTTGTACGTCGGGTCCCGAGTCCTGAAATGGTACTCGATATCCTCCTAGGTAGGGCCTGGTCTAGACGCGTCCTCCAAATAGGACCGTATTTTGAATCCTACGGCCGCGTTATGGAGTGATCATCGCGCGGAATCTCGCCATTCCTGATTCGCTTTATCGCCAGGAAGTGCGAGAGATGCCTACCGAAGCTCGCCCTACGGAATTTCGTCGTTTCTCATTTTTACTCGCTTTATCGTGAAAAATTGTGGAGACCACTTATCGAAATTCACAGAGTGGAATTTGGTCATTCCTGATTTGGATTCACTTTATCATCAAAAAATGTGGAGAGCACCTATCGAAGTTCACAGAGCGGAATCTCGTCATTTTTGGTTTTTACTCATTTTGTCGACGAGCAGTGCCTATCGAGGTTCGTAGGGTGAAATCCCGTTACTCCAGATTTTGACTCCCTTTATCGGCAAAAACTGTGAAGAGCACCTATCGGAGTTTGAAGTACGGAATCTCGCCAATTCCTGACTTCGACTCACTTTATCGGCAAAAGTGTGAAGACCACCTGTCGAGCTTCTGCGCCCAAAATCTCGCCACTTCTGCCCTGTTCAAAAGTGTCTCGATATTTCGAACACTTTCCAGTACGGATGTGCGTTATATAATAACATTCTGATTACAACGAGAAACAGCCACACTCGAAGTGAAATCCCATACGGCGTTTCGAGAAGCGGTATCATTATGAGATAAAAATTCCTACAAAAGTGTTAAAAATCCGAAAGAAATCGATAAGACTAGAGGCGAAGAATTGTATCTTGTGAAGACTAGAATATGGAAACCGCAGTTCGAACGGATGCTTCTTTTAACAGGGTAGTTTAGTTATCGTTGCAAAGTGTGGGGAGTATCGAGTCCGCCGTGCGGAATCTCGCCATTCCCGATTTTAGTGCGCCTTATCATCGGAAAGTGCGAGGAGTATCGAGTTCGCCTCAACAGGGCGCGATAACGAGGCGAGGGTTGCCGCGCCCTCAAGGAGGCTCCCAATGGCCGGTTCTCCTTTTTGGCGCCGTCGTTGGATCGCCCTCGCTCGGTTTCGATCCCTTTCCTTCCGGTAATCTGGTTTCCCGTTCCTCGCCACCGACGCTCTCTTCCGCTCGGACTCGCGTTGGGGAAAGATACGCGAAACTCGATCGGCCCCCGCCTTTCGTTTCGTCCGCCGCGAGATACCGCACCGGGTGGAGTGGGTGGGAAGAAGAGCCGCGCCCGAGCTTGCAGAGGTCGAGAGAAGAGGGAAAGTAGAAAAGTTCGACGTCTCGATGCCACGAATCCTCGAATTCTCCATAATTCCGTGCGACCGAAACCCAAGCGAGGTCCGACACGCAACACTCGGTGATAAGCAAAAGCGGTCTTGGTCCTGTACCCTTTATCACATATAAGACCAAGACCTAGTCTTAAGGGGATGTGGAAGTGGCATCCGAAAGCTGAATCGTTCATAAAACTTTTTTACGAACTGAGTGTCTAAAATCATTTCATACTTTAAAACGCGAATATGGAGACCCTAAGGTAGGTCCTGAAACTCGCGAAATTTCATTTTTTATAAACTATTTTTAAAATACCTATAATAAAATTTGAAAAGAATTTAAATTTAATGAGTTTCAGGACCTTCCTTATAGCCTCCCTATTCACGTTGTAAAGTTTCAAACTATTCGGTAAATCGAGTTCGGAGAAAAGTTTTATAAACAAAACATCTTCGACGCCACTTTCACAACACCTTAATCGCGAATCCAAGACCAAGATTCGACCGTGCAAAAATCAACACTCAAGTATGTAAGGCCAAGACCAAGGCTATTCCGGTGCACTTTTTGCATGGTTCTGATCATGGACCTTTTGCAAGACCGGATTAGAACTATCACGATGAATTTCAGGAAGATCGTCATATATTGTTTTCGCGAAACCAGGATCAAGATTGCGAAAGTACATTTTTCAACGACCACGGTCGTGCACCTTCCGCAAGATTAAAATCATCACGGTGAATTTCTGCATGATCTTGATCGGATATTTTCTGCAAACCCAGGATCAGGATTATCATAGTCATATCATACATAATTGAAAACCATGCAGGAGAAAAGATTGTTTCGAGTGTACCTAATCAGTTTGATACTTGACGTGACCAACTAAACGTTATCAGCCGAAGAGTTTACCCATGTCACCAAATATTTCGTTGTCCATATAATGGCCATGTTCTATGTTTGAGGCGTAAAAAAATTGTAATACTTTTAACGATGAAAACTCGATCGTACAAGACCGAGGCTCGTCGTAAGACCGGGCTCACATTACTGTAGTGTCAGTCTCGGTTTTGCATCCGTTCGCCACTAGCGACAACCCTGAAGCGCCGCGGTTGAAATACATTTCTCCAATTTTCGAGTCCCTTTCAGCGGCGCGCTTGGGGAAAGGGTTTGACTTCCCTTTCTGTGGCGCATCCCGGCTCTCCTCCACCTCTCGCGCCAGATTCTCTCCCGTTTGTTTCCGTTTCGCTCCGGTAATCCAGTTTCCCTCGGCGCTCTTCCGCTCGGACTCGCGGCGCGAGCGGATGTATACGCGAAACTCGATCGGCTCCCCGCCCCCGTCCTACCACGGCCTCGATACGGCGTATCGGCGCGCGGAAACGCCCGGAGTCGCGAAGGACGAGCGAAGTCGAAAACCGACCGAACGTCGATACCCGGGTCTCCCGATGTATCGCGACGTCCCGATATCCCGACGTTTCGAAGTCTCGATACCGCGACGTCGAGGTGTATCCCGGGACTTCGATACTTTGAAGTCTCGATATCGCGTAAAAAAGATAGACCGTCGGTCGTCGCCGAGGTCAGGATGGGCGTCGGAGGAGATAGAGCGGTCCCCAGGAAGCTTGGCACTTGTAGCTGGTAGCCGTCCTAACTTCAGCTATCTTCAGTTACCGAGCAGCTACCTGACCTAACCAACCGACCGTCCATAATTTCGTCTTCCGATGTATCGAAACGTCGAGAGGCATCCCGACATTCCGATATCTCGATATCCCGAAGTCTCGAAATCGCGAGGCGAAGATAGGCCGCCGGTCGGCGCGGTTTAGGACGGGCGTCGGAGGGGGTGTCGGGGTGCACGGGGAGCTCGAACCTCGTAGCTCGTCGGTGGCCGTAATGCACTCCCCCGGCTCGTCGTCGACCGTCCTAACTTCAGCTATTTCCACTTACCGGGCAGCTACGAGGCCCCTCCTACCCGTTACCCCGGCCTTACCTACCGTTGTATGGCGTTACCCACCGCGTTGCCCGGGTTGCCCGGGTAGCCCGCGTTGCCGCGTTGCCGCGTTACCCGCGGCGGGCGGGCCGCGAGGAGCGTAGCCGCGAAACAACCGACTAAATGAAGACACATCGCTTTCATTATGAGCTACCTAGCGCGCGCCGTCTCGCCCCCGTTGTCCGTCGCGCGCCTTCGGTCCCGGGCGAAGGATTACGTTACGTTTAAAGGACGTACGACGGACTCTCCTATCCTTTTCCCTCCCTTTTACGTCCCTTTTTTCCGGTCTCGCGTGACTCCATCCCGCCGCCCGGGAGGAGATTCTGGTCCCAGTCGCCCGGGTGCGAAACAGGAGCTCTCGCGGCCCGGATGATTTACGCCGAGCACAAGGCGTCCCAACTCGGCGTCCTGGCTCGTCTAACGAGACATCCCCGACTTGGGGAAAAAATTGGGACTCCGTGCGTGCGTCTCGCGGGACTCGGTTACCTGTAGATGGGCGTGTCGTCGTTCTTGTACCAGGCGACGATGATGGCGGAGTCGTTGGCCCGGGGCGGCCGGATGTCGCAGGGCAGCACCGCCGTACCGCGCAGAACCGCTCGGACGAACCGCGTGGGTCCTGAAACGAGAAACGTCGATAACTCGCGACATATCCGTGGCATAATAGGAAAAGGAGGGCGGGGAGAGAAAAAGGGGAGGGCTGGATTCCCGAGGGGTTGCAGCCGCTGTGGCTAGGCGCGCGGCCGAGTTTTCTGGCCACCGGGAGTTCCATCGAGGGAACGTCGAGGGCCAACCGCCGGCTCGAGAGTTCCACTCCCAGGAACTCGAGATCCATCCGTGAGACATCGAACTTCATCTTCGGGACCTTGAGTTCCATCAGCGGAATCTTGAGTTTCCATCCAAGTATCTCGAGTTCCATCCGCGGTGCCTGGAGTTCCATTCGTGGAATCTCGAGTTTCCATCAGAGGATTTCGGGTTCCATCAGCGGAATCTTGAGTTTCCATCCAAGGATCTCGAGTTCCATCCGAGGATTTCGAGTTCCATCCGCGAAATCTCGAGTTTGCATCAGAGGATTTCGAGTTCCATCAGCGGAATCTTGAGTTTCCATCCAAGGATCTCGAGTCCCATCCGCGGTGTCTTGAGTTCCATTCGCGGAATCTCGAGTTTCCATCAGAGGATTTCGAGTTCCATCAGCGGAATCTTGAGTTTCCATCCAAGGATCTCGAGTCCCATCCGCGGTGTCTTGAGTTCCATCCGCGGAATCTCGAGTTTCCATCAGAGGATTTCGAGTTCCATCAGCGGAATCTTGAGTTTCCATCCAAGGTTCTCGACTTCCATGCGCGGGACCATGAATTCCATCCATAGGACGTCGAGTTTCGCCCGCGGGGCTCGGGTCGGACCTCGTGGTTGGGGTAGGTCAGGAAATCCGGCGATCGGACTCGGCGTTGACTTTGCGGGATTGATTCCGCCAGCGAGGCGAGCTCCGAGCGGGGAGAAAAGTGGCACGCCCATTGGGCTCGAAGGGAAGGTCGGGTCGAAGGTTGAAGGACCGGCGCGAGGTCGCCGGTTTTTCATGCGTCTTCGTTAGGGATAATTCCCCGGCGCGCTGGGAAGGAACCGAAAGCGAGCTTCCCCGACGGCCCCGGTCCGGCGTGGTCCGGCTTTCAGGGAGCTTTTTCGAGGAGGGGGCTCGTCACGCCCATCGGAGGATCGGCCGGAAAGGAGCGGATAAGGTCGGGCCGGGTCGAAGGGAAAGCTCGGGCGGCGCCGCCCGAGGTCGCCGAGGTCGACGAGGTCGGCGGGCGGGGGGGCGGGTGAACGTTAATGGCGTTACTCGGAGCCGAGCGCACGAATGCTTTTACCTACCGCCTCGTCTGGCGTGTACCGGCAAACGTATAAAACAACGCTTTTCACGGCGTTCGCTAAATTTCCCTTGGGCTGCCTCGACCGGATTACGAGTCCCGAAGGGTGGCGACCCGCCGGCTCGCGCACGCGAAACGCGCCGCCCGTCCGGAGACCGCCCGGAGACCGCGTGCGGTAAGTACCGCTCGAGAGCTCATAGCGAGGCAGCTGCGCCCTGAGAGTGCCGAGTCCCACTTTCCCAGCTTTTTGGGCAGGGAGGCCCAAAAAATTAGACCCATCGCGAGAGGATTCCGGCTTACCGCTCGCACTCGCAAGGCTACGCGGGGAATTCGACTCGCGGTTGGCCGCGCGGCCAGGCGGCCTCCGCCACTCTCGTCCACCTCGTGGCCATTAAGAGCCTAGCTTGCTCTTGCGGAATGGCGAAGCCGACCGTTCCTGTTCCCGGCCTTAAGACCCTCCTTGGGTGCCACACATAACGACGACCGTAAGGAGAAAACTGGCCAATCAAAGCTGATGACTTTTAAACAATTAAATCCCTAAATTAGAGACGGATTTCAGATTTCCCTGCAAGCCAAAAAAAAATCGCTGATATTTTAAGAACTGGACTCATTTCGTTCTTGCCCGATCGCTCGTAGGCAGATCCTCGCGGCTCCGAACTCTAGAGGATCAGGCCTATCATTAAGGTGATACGAAAGTGGCATCAAAGAGGTCTTGTTCGTGAAACTCTTCTCCGACCTGGGTGTACTCGTTTGAAACTTGAAGAAATTCCTATATATTTTCAACATATTTTTTTGTTTATTTAAAAAATGAATTTCACGAGGGTCGGGATCTTCCTTATAGCTTTCGTGTACATGTCGTAAAATTTAAAACGATTCGGTACTTCCAGTTCGTAGAAAAGTTTCACGAACGAGTGACCTATCAGATGCCACTTTCAGACCCGTCAAAATGTCGAATTTCAGATTTCCCAAGAAAATTCGCGGTCGGTGGCCAAGTTCCTTCTAGCGGCCCTAAATTCTAGCGGGCCTTGTAGGAATGTTCGGCACGTTTCCGCGCGGCCTGAGGAGAGCGGCGAGTTTACTCGCACGCCTTTCGCCCCGAGCCGGCGAGTTCGGCTAATCCCGGCACCGCGAGGAAGGGTAGGCGGTGGAGTAATCCGATAATCCGCGGGTCAGACGGCATCGGAAGCCGTGCAGCGACTCCATATCCGGCGAGCCGACTGCCGTTCTTAGCCGCGACTAGTCGGCTCGGCCGCTCCTAAGCCCAGATGGGAGGATCCGACTTTTCCGGATGCCTCGAAACTCCCCGCAAACTTCGCTCGCCTAGAGGGAAGTCTCGATTTGCCGTATCCTCCCTCCTTCCGCGCCCCTTTTTAACCCTTTCAATCCTAACGACTGTACTCGGCATCCAGGTGGAGTCTTGTATGGTCGACTGCCGACTACCCTGAGAAGAGGTCGACTCAAAGAAATATGCACTGCGACAACGAAATACGATGAAATACGCCCAAAGAAATGTCAGATTTAGTGAACACAATTCATTTACATTGACGTCACGAAAATAATTGTTCCTTGCCATTATATATGATTCCGGTTATTTTAACTGGAATATCAAGCTAAAGTATTAGATATTTCTAATAAAGTGCTGTCTTATTAATATTTTTTCTGGTAAATCCAAGGAGAATATCTGAGCAGGGGAACAAGAATTTTCTGCGAGAAATTTATCCAGCGGTTTAGGAGTCTGAGATAATCATTCGGACTCCGGTAATCAGAATCCTCCAGGCGTGTTGATCAGAATTATTAACGATAACTAGAAATTTTTCAACCAGATGCTAAATTAACCGGATTTCTTTTTCATTGTTTGGAAGCAACGATTTCATTCAATCTATAAAGTTGACACCCTCGGCGGAGTCCAGTATGTAGAAGAAGCATACTCACGAGCGTACATTGTAAAGAAATAGGGTTAACTGCAAGAGGTCGAGATTTATCCCGGAATTTTGCGGCTGCCATGAAACCGGCCAAATTCGATTGGTCCTGTTCGGCGTTCGAACGAGGTTCGTTCGTTAAGAGGTCCTCGGCCTCCGAAAAATAGTAATCAAAATCTTCCAGAGGTGTTAATCAGACTTATTAACGATAACAAGAAATTTTTTAATCAGATGCAACATTAACCGGATTTTTTTTCATTGTTTGGGAGCAACGATTTCATTCAATCTAGAAAGTTGACACCTTCGGCGGAGTCCGGTATGTAGAAAAAGCATACTCACGAGCGGGTACATCGTAAAGAAAAAGGGTTAACAGCAAGAGGTCGAGATTTATCCCGGAATTTCGCGGCTGCCATTAAACCGGCCCAATTCGATCGGTCCCGTTCGGCGTTCGAACGAGGTTCGTTCGTTAAGAGGCTCTCGGCCTGCGGAAAATAAGAGCCCCGACGCCGCCGGTGCGGAAACGCGATGCGTAACAACGAGGTGATTAGTAGGAGGAACGACGGCTCGCCGAAGCGGGGAACCGGAGCCGCGGGATGGAGAAAAAGCGGAATCTCAATTTTCCCTGCGATGAAATTTGCGTCGGCGCTGCCGAACGCGGCCCCGCAGCTTCTGGATTTTCTCTGCTACGTTTCCTCCGGCCTTCCAGCCGCCCCTTCTCCCTTCTTAGCGGATAGGGAGGAGACCGGATGTTAGATGCCGGAGGCAGGATGTCGGACGCCGGATGCCGGACGCCGGACACTGAATGCCGGATATGGCGCGCGCCGCGGGAGGATCGGTCCGGGAACGCGCGGAAACTTTCCGAGTCCTTCTGCACTTTATTCCCCAAGGAGCGACTCCAAAGCTCGTTCCGCGGTTCCGTCTGTTGTCGACGGTTACCGGAGCGGCTTACAAGTCGCTCTCTCTCTCTATTCGCAACTCCGAGTATACACGGCAAACGGTCGGTATTAATTCCAAAGCTCGATCGTTTGCAGGCATTCCAGGTTATAGTGATCGCAGCCCGAGGAGAAATTTCAGTTCTTTCAATTGAACTCAAGTATAAGCCCATTTTGGTATTATTCTACGCATTAAGGCGATACAAAGTGGCATCTCGTTTATGAGATTTTTCACCGAATATGGTTGTATCGAATCGTTTGAAGTGTTATCACACAGATGAGGAGACCGGATAAAAAGACTTAACTCCCGTGAAATTTCATTTCTTAAAATTTCTTTAGAAACGTTTTTCAAATTTCTTTATAAAAGAACAAATGAAATTTCATGGGTGTCGGTACCTTCCTTGGGGCATCCATAATTGCGTGGTAAAATGTCGTTCGGTTCGGTACATCCGGTTCGGAGGATAGTCATAAACGAGTGATCTCTCGGATGCCGCTTTCGCGTCACCTTAATATGAATTACATCCTATTTCGGATCTATAAGGAGATAAACTGTAAAGTCGTAGAAGGAGAAATTTTAGCTCTGCATTGAACCAATGTAACCTGTCCCTATTATGGTATTGCTGCCCTCCTTAACTCCAGTTTGAAGTTTTATACGTCCTACTTAATACAGATTAAGTCCAAAATTAGATTTACAAGTGGAAGAAATGGAAACATTTGTCACTTTTAAGACCTACGCCCCTTCTCCCCCAACTTAACCCAGCCCACTTTAAAATGTTTCAAAACGCCCCAATTTTCAACAAAGTTAATCACAAACTAATGAACAACACCCTCCCGATTTTCCGAGAATTTATCTCGAAGCGTGCAATTACCAGGAGGAAATATTCTCAGAAAAGGAATATCGAAAAAGCCCAATATCCAAACGATGCATTATAATAAATCAATATCCCGGGAGAATTAATCTCGCCGGGCGGGTGATCTCCGATTTCAAGTGAGAGAAGAGGAGAGGGCGAAGGACCCGGCCTCCTTCCTCTCGTCCTGCCACCTCCTCGAGGACCTCCTCGTGGCGTGCGGAAATATTTACGAGGAGCATTCAATAAAGCGTGGACCCCTTTCTTCCGACGGAGTACACGGTAGTCGAGTAAAAGGGGGAATCGAGAACGGAGAGAGAGAGAGAGATAGGAGGGGATTGACCGAAACCATTCGCCATCCGCCAGCCGGCGGCTTCCCCGAGGGAAGAGAGGGAACATCCTAAGGGATTCCCGTCACGCGGTGCCGACTGATCCGTCCGAAACAATATCCCGAGTATACGTGAGGTTCTTCCCGAAGGACGCGCGGCGTCGCAGGATAAATACCAGGGCCCGGGGGCCCGTGGAGGACGCTGGAGTCCCGAGGGAACCCCCGAGAACCGGAAGCGATGATGCCTGTAAACAGACGGAGACGGTGCAGCTTACCGCGATGTTATCGCTACCCGAGTAGGAACGGAATTACTGGTCGGGAAACGCATTTCCCTTGTTCGCTCGCGTGCGACGAGATCCTGACTCTCGTCCGTTGTCGCCGTCGTTGTCGACGATGTCGTCGTTCGCGCCGTTCACGTCGTCCGGGTCGTTCGCGTCGTTCACGTTGGGGCCGTTTTCGCTGTTCCCTCCCTCGTCCCCGGGGATACCTACCGATCCCCGAGACCGATCCTGGTATCGCGTTCGCGATATCGACCAGGCTCGATAAAAGGACCGCCGCGCCCCTTTCGCGTCAGTCGGTCGGCGATCGGTAAGGACGGCAAGGATGGAGGACGGTAAGGATGGAGCACGTTTCCGGTCAGCCTGGGCGTTACCCACCCGCTCGAGCTGTCCGTTCGGAAACTTCGCCCGCTATAAATGCCGCCCGCTCGCGGCGTAAAGTCTGTATTTTGTGGTCGATTAGAGCAGATCTTGAGAGATTGGGGCATGCACGCTAAGGGAGCCATCGATCGCAAAGGGACTCCCGCCGTAAGGACGCGAACCCGCGATTCGGGTCGGCCTAAGGTGATACGAAATTCGGATCCTTCTATGGACATGAAACGCCAAAATATCTATCAAGCTTTTCTCCAAACAGGGTGCGCCGGATCGTTTGAAGTTTGAAATAATACATTTCTTTTCGAAAGATGAAATCTCGCACATTTCAAGACCTTCGTTGGGACCTCCGTGTTCAAAGTTTCAAATTATTCGGCGCACCCAGTTTGGAAAAAAGAGTTTTATAAATATTTCGACGTTTTGATGGGTATAGAATGGCCCTTTCATATCAGCTTAAGGGCGACTGCATGGTCGATCGGCGCCCTTTCATGGACGAGAATGGACGAACCACGAAACTCCTCGCTAACTTTCCAGTTTTAAGCGCGAATACCTACATTACGAATGAATGCCGCCTCCTGCACTTCCGGGGTAAATCCTCCTAGAAAACGTTGCGAGGTCTAATCGAGCGGTTCGCCATTGTGCGAAATTACCGAAACTCGTAAGGTCCATTAAATTTCTCGATGCCTTTCTCACCCCACCTTAAGGCGTCATGGAGGGATCATTCTATGTACATGTAAATTGTCAAAAGATTTATAAAAGACATCCCCCAACTGGGGTGCTCCGAGTCATTTGAAACCTCGTCACGAGATCATGGAGACCCTAAGGAAGAACCCGATGCTCGTGAAATTTTATCTTTCGAAAAAGGGAATGATTTTTATTTATCTCAGACTATAATGAGGGACACGTGTTTTTGAAAAATTAAATTTCGCGGACATAGCGTTCTTTCTTAAGGCCCCGTCTATGATCGCGTGCTGAAGTTTTGAGTAATTCGGCGTACCTAGTTTGGAGAAACGGTTTATGAATATTTGACGTCTTGAGAGATATATATAGAATGACCCTTTCATATCAGCTTTAAGGCGACCGCATGGTTAAAAGGCATCCTTTCATGGACGGGAAAGGGCGGACCACGGAACTCCTCGCTAACTTTCAAGCTTTAAGCGCGAATTCGTACATCCCGAATGAACGGCGCCTCGTGCCACTTCCGGGAGGAATCCTCCCAGGAAACGTCGCGAGGTCTAATCGAGCGGGTCGCCATCGTGCGGAATTGCCCGCGAGAGACTCGACTCGACCTTTGGGTCTCCGGGAAGAGTTCGGCCTGGAACCGGGACACGGAATGCGGTAAGGAAGGAAGGAAGGAAGGAAGGAAGGAAGGAAGGAAGGAAGGAAAGGAGATGTGCCCGACAGCGACGGGGCGCCATTGTCGGCAACACCACCGGCTCGAAATGGCGCGCTGGAGATTGCACGAGCATCGCTGCGGGGGGTCCCGCCGAATGCGCCCGATTCCGGCAGATTCGCCAGATTTCTAGATTTCCAGATTTCCAGGACTCGCGGGAGCCCTGGACCGGTCGTATAAGGGAAATTCCGAAGATTTCGAGGCGCGTCCAGAAATCCGCCCTGGACCGAGCTCGGATGCTGCGGCGCGGTCGCCCCTTATCGGTCGCGACAGGAACAACGGATGGAGAGGGCAGAGAGGGCCGGTCGCAATAAATACGGTCGAATACCTCCCCTAGGGGGTGGTCGTATCCGGGGCCGCCGATACGCCGGGGATATGTGTTTCCACCCTCTCCCTTGTGGCGCGGATCCTTTAGCTCCTGCACCTCCTAATGGCGACGCGCCTCGCAAGGACGCCAGCCGAATTGGCGCGAGCCTCGGGAGGAATCACCGATATGGAGAGCAGAGCCGGCGCGGGGCTTTCTGCCTATTCCCCTTTTTGCTCCCCGCTTTTCGAAAGTGGGACCCGGGATCGGGATCCGAGATTCGATCGCCAGGCGGCGCCACCGTGGATGCCGGCACTCCGAAAGCAACCTCTTTGCGCTCCTCCGACTATACATGCCGTTTGACTTCTTCTTCTTCCCTTCTTTCTTTCAGGCATTTTCTATGCATACCCGTGCGTCGAGCGCCGAGTTCTCGAGCTGCTGTCGAGATATTATGATCGTTATTCCCGGCTTAAACCTGCTAATAAGGTAATCAATTAATTATCAGCTCTTTAACACCTGTATCAGAGCCGCAGTGTATATCACTATTCTTGGAGGAAGCTGTGTACATCTCATCAATATGTACGCCCATACTGCTAGATTCTTCATAACGCCCTCCGAGTTAATAATTAATTGGGTAATGATCCTTTTAGTACTGACACGGTGCACACCACCACACTTAGAGGAAGCTCTTTGCACCCTATCCATAGAAACGTCTATGCTACTAGATTCTTCATCATCCCATTAAGATTCCTATTTCCTGAAGCGTTAAACAATCAGACTCTCCCCAGATAGTCGAGAACAGCCGAGATGTTTCTTTCGATCGTTATTCCCGGTCGCGAAGTGCTAATAAGCTAACGAATTAATAATCAATTGTTTAATGATTCCTCCCAGCAGGGGAAAAGTCAGCTCGATTCGACCTCTCGCGCCGGCTTGGTTCGTCCCCGAGATTGAACGCAATAAATGCGGAGAATTATTCCCCGTGCAGTTTCGATCGATCGATGCATATTCATGGGCATTAGCATATCTCGCCTTGGAGGGCAACGAGCGCTCGGAACGAGTCGATGCGTACAGTCGGTGCAACCATCCGTCCAGGGTTGCACCGAGGACGAGGCAACCCTCGTTCGGTTGCTCAGCGGCAGCGTCGAGCAATCGTTCCCGAAGCCCGGAAGTAAAACACCAAGACGTTGTAAACAACCTGGATACGAATAAACAGCCCCCTAGACCCGGCAAGCACCGCCTCGTATCTGTAGACAAAGAGGAGCCTTTGTGGAATGCGCGGTCACGATTAATTAATTAGAGCATTACGGTTCTTCCCCATATCCGGGATGCGACGAAGAGGACTCGCGGAAACCTTCCCGGGTGTCGAAACGGGGATAAGCGTCTGCAAACACTCGCTTCTCGCTCACGGGCGGGGGCATCAATTTCTGGGGATTAATCGCTAAACCGGAGCCTGTTTCTCTTTCTGGGCGCAATGGATCCGGAAGCGCGAGAGCGATTTATTCCGGCCGACGGTGGTCGGTAACAGAGCCCACCGCGGGGGGGATGCCGTACGAGGCGAGATTCTGGCCGCGGTCCAAACTAAAGACTTATCGTATCGTTAGTTTTACCTTTCGCCTCGGCCGGGCGAACTGCCCTCTCGAGGGTGCTCCCTGACCCTCTCGCGCCCTCGAAGGAGGATGGCCGAGAGCGCGAACGGAGTCGATAGACTCTCCAGACGGCTTGGCGCCGGCGCCTCCACCGATACAGGTCCCGATCCCACCCCCGGCCCGAGTGATAGATAAGGAATCCTCGGAATTTTACGACCCTCCTAAAATAAATAAATAAATAAATAAAAAAATGAATAGCGACCAGCACGACGGAGTAGATAGATTCTTTGAACGGATTGGAGTTGGCGCCTCCACCGATACAGATTCCGATCCCACTCGCGGTCCGGTGAAAACGAATTCCCGAATTTTAGAACCCTTTGAAAAAAAAGAAAAAAATAATCAATAGGGACTAACGGAGTTGATAGATTCCTCAGATATCTTGGCGCCTCCACTGATATACGTCGGTTCAGATGCCACAAGAGAGGGGCGGATAATACATAGGGAATATCCGGAATCTTAAAATCCTCCGTGGGATAACAAAAAAAAAAAAAAGAATCAAGCGATTCAACTTCCGCGTCCCTACCGATACACATCGGCTCAGGTCCCACTCGCGGTCTAGATACCAGACAAACGAATCTTCAGGATTTTATAATCCTCCCTCTCACAAAAAACAGAAAAAAGCAAAAAGAATAGAAAACCTAGCGAATCGCGTAAACTTAAAAGCCCTCTCGAACGAGAACTTTTCCCGCCCTTTGCGAGAAGAAATTCCGGATCTTTGAAATTCAGAGGATCTCGCGCTCCATTCCCCGGATAGAAGGAAAGTAGCTCGTCTTTAATCAAGGTGAGTTTTTCTCCGGGAGGTTCCGCATCCCCGCGGCGGAAAATAACGCATTCCTCGAACCCGGGGACTGCCGTTTTTCACGGGAGCGATATCCGATCTTTGAGTTTAAAGAGGGGGGTTTTTTTCCTCCCCGCGGAAAAATAGCGAATCTTCCGAATTTAGTGGGGCCCCTTATCTACGTGGGCTCGGATCCTGGAGCTGAGAATTACAGCCACCATGGACCCCGTAACCCGGAGTCAGGAGACTCGGTTACGCGGATGTTAAAGGGCCGGGATATAGCCGGTCGCCGGGTGAAACGCGGGGGAACGGAGACGACCGGAAAGTCGGCCAGCCGTGAAATAAAGAAGAGAACGCGTTCCATATGTAAACCGCGAGGAATGGCTTACTTTAAAACGATCGTGAAACGCTTTTCATGCTCCGTGGATGATGGAATCGCATTTAATTCGGAGTGACGCGCCCGTGAAAAATGCCAGAGCGGGTCGGGCCGAGCCACGTGGCGGGTCTGCGGAAACGCACACGATCGCTTCGCGGGATCGGCTCCCGGGGGATGTTTTATTTATCCGCCGGCTTTCCTCCTTTCCCCCCCAGAAAGAGAAGTAGCCGCGAGAACGCCGTCACTCGGCGGTTCCCGTCTTCCTCGGGGGGTAATTCCCGGCCCTGCTTGGAAACGTCGCCTGTGAAAATTCGACATTTTTGAAAGCTGGGTAGAACGTGAGAAATCGCTACGCGGATCGATTCTTGTGGGACATTTCATTTAATCGATATGCCTCCTTTTTCTTCCTCTAGGTTGTGGAGTAGCCGCGAGGACGCCACCAATTGACGTTCACTCCGCGATGCAGTCCCCAACACGCGAACTTTCAAAATTGAAAATTTTCCCGAGTTCGTGAAAACGTGAGAAATCGCTTCGGGATCAACCCTCAAATGATATTTTATCAATTCAGTGACCTTCTTTTTCTCTCTAGGTTGAGAAAAGCCGAGAGAACGCCGTCATTTTCCGTTGTTTGATTCCCGGCATTTAATTCGCGGTCCGGCCCCAAAACGTGCGATGTTAAAAAATAAATACTGGCAAGCTTGCGAAATGTGCGGCCCAATAATACATCCGTTAAAAATTGAAGATTCGCAGGATTGCGGATTATACGGCCCAAAATTGCGCCCCTTCGATGTTTTAAACCCCTGCAAGCCTGCAAAATCCCCCGAAATCGCAGGAAATCGCCACGTAGGATTGACTCTCACGGGGTAGTTTATTTATCTCTCTTTCTCTCGTGCCACTGAGTGGCCGCGAGAACGAGGCCACTTGGGGGTTCCCTTCTTTCCCGGCGTTTAATTCCCAGCAAATTCGCAGTCTCGAAACGGCGGCCTCTCGACCCTCCCGCTCGCCGACTCGCGCTTCGTTGGGCGCGACTCGCGCGGACTCGCGAGAACGCTTAGCCATTGTCTCGCGGTCGTCGGGCAACCTCCTCGCCGCGTTTCCCGGCTTTTCCTGCGATTTTTCGCCGGGCCGAGTGGGCTCGAGTCGGAGCGCGGCTCGCGTTTTTCCCCGCTATCTCCAAAGAAACTCGGTCCACTATCGAGATCAAAACTCGGCGGCGCTCGGGGATACGTGGGCGTGCATGCGGTATAAAAAAAGAGAGAGAGAGAGAAAAAAAGAACCAACAGAAAAGGAAAGAGGAGAAAACATACAAGAAGTAGTTCCGCTTCCGCTCAACCCTAACCACTCGGATACCCGCCGGGTGGAACGCCCGTCGCGACTTGGCGTTTCCCCGAACGCCCTGCCTCGTCCAGCGAGGAGCGAAAAGAAGGGGGGCAAAGCGAAGGAAAAAAAAAAGGAAAAGCCGGCCATTGTGCCGCTCGAAGGGAGGTCAGGTCCTCGCCTCCGACGCTAGCGTCGAGCACTGCGAGCGATACGCGCTAAACCCGTAAATATTTATCAAGATCGGCCCCCGGGGGTGGGGCCGCCGCTGCTTTTGCTTTTCGTTCCAAGATGGCCGGCCTCTGGATTTCGCTCATTCCGCAGCGCGCCGCGGCGGCCCGTCCGAGGTGGACGCGCGGGGCGAGCGGGCGACGCTTAGCCCCTGGGGCTGAGGCGACCCCGTTCCGTCGCGAGCGCAACCCGCGAGTCTCTCGGTTACTCGTTCCTTCCTTCACGGATGACGGATGCACATACTTGAATCGCATAACGGGCCAATATGACTTACCAATAATTACTGGCTCACCCTACCCGTAGGTGTCTACTTAATTTAATATTTCCAGATTTTGGGGGGACTTCCCGGCCTCGCTAGATCTCGATGATCGTTGTTGATACCTCATTCTTCGAATACTGAAGAAAAAAAGAAAAAATAGTTCCTAATGTCCCCTCCTTTCTCTCTAGGAAAATTTCCTGAGCCCGACACTAGACCCAGCTCCCCGAATTAATTCTCGCGGCTCGGCGGTCGACGAGGTAAAGGAATTCATGAATTCCACGCTAATGCATGTCCTTTTTAATGAAGGAACATCCGGAGGTGCGAATGGGGACGTGGAGTTATACGGTGTGCCTATAGGGGGTCTGGAGGTTAGAATTCCTGACGAGGTGGCAATCTATTTTCAAGTTTTCTCTCACATGGCCCGGCGAACATTGGGAAAGAAATAGCTCCTGGCCCCGTCTTCTCTCCATGAAAATTTTCTGGGCACGTGACCTGCCGGAGCTCGCCGGATCGGTCCTCGCGGCTCGGCGGCCGGCGAGGTAATGATTCGCGTCCTCGCCGCGGTCTCGGTCTTGGTCTCGAGATTGGACCGCGTTTGAGTCGACGCGCTCTCGTGGTTTCGCGCTTACCCAACTATCGGGAAAATTAGGACTGACGCGATTTCCCGCCGCCCCGGGCGACGTAATTTGTGGTTAGCGTATAATTCCCCGGTAAATAAGAATATTCATGCGGCCATCGATTTTCTACCCGGAGCAAACGTCCTGTCGGGGTAAGACTCGTGACTTCGAGCGCGCTGTATGAGAAATGACGGAGTGTTCCGTGAAACGTTTAAGATTTGTTAATAAGCCCGAGAGGGCGGCTCCATACGAAGAAGGAAAAATATATGAAATACGTAAAACTCACGAAACAGGTTAACGATATAAAATATACAAAATACGTAAAAACGATATCACGTGACAAACGACAGTGCGCTTTGATGACAAATGGCATTGAGCTGTAAAATTGTGGCAATATTTTGGTCATGTCGAACGATTTCCACTGATCTCTGTTTGCTATTTCCAGCTGATTTCTCCGTGATTTCGGGCAGTAATAATCCATGTTTTCCTGAACGAATAACCCCTCGTTTCAGATGATGAATAACAACGTGATTCGGTAACATGCGATGATTGCCGTTAAATAGTAACAATATTTCGGCGATTTCCATGTGATTTCGAGCATTAAAAATCCACGATCTTCTGAACGAACACCCCCTCGGGCCGCCCGTTTTTGACAGTATCCTGGCAGTTCCTGGGAGATCGACATACGAGACGTATTCGAAGAACCGCGTACACGGTGTCCAGCGTATCGCGATATTAAACCAGGTTTTATCGAGTCTCCGGCGACGCTAGTGCCCGAGTGCAGGAGGGAGATATCGGGATGGGTGAAAAAAGTGTCCGAGAAAAATCCCGTCATTTCCACGGCCCGGATATATATGCGGGGAGGTCGTAAGGGAATCTCAGGACTCGCGGTGGCTCGATCGGACGCCGGTCAGCCGTCGGTTCCTTTTTCGAGGTCTCTTTTTCGCCGGCTCGATTCCACTTGACGGATAGCCAGCCGGCCGGGCAATCCACTCGTGGATGCTCCGAGATCTCATCCATTTTAAGCGACCGCGTCCCATTTCCTCGTCCCGAGTCGTCCCTCTCGACATTTCCCTGCCCTTTCCGCGGTTACGCGGCGTATTGTAAAGCATATCCTAACAAGTGCTCGAAGAAATGCGAGCGACTCTCCTCGCCGATGCACGGGACGGGCAATTTAGGGAAGCCCAGGGTCTAAAAACAAGCGCGCTCTGAAACGCGTTATTTCTTTTACATTTTCTTCTTTCGCTTTCTATATCTCTCGGTATTTGCAATAAACGGCGCGCTCTTTATCATGAATTATTCCCTCCTTGCGGATATATTTACGACATCGAGGTCGGCGCTCGGGACCGCGGCTGAATAATTAATCCGCGGTTGCACTTTTATGTCCAATTACTCGCGGCCCGAGCTGACGTACGGTCAATTTGGAAATGGGACGCGCCCGGGCCTCGTGCACGCGGGGGATAATCGAGAACGTAGGCGGCATTAGCGGGCTCGATGTATCGGAAAAGGCGGGATCGGGAGACGGCCACGACGGGGCGAAGGAAGGAGGATACGGGAACCCGGGCGCTCTCCCCGTCCCGAGGGAAGTCGCCCTGGCAATCGCCGGGGAGTCGAGATGAAGCGGCCGTCGTGAAATACGTTCCCGACGTCATCCGGCGTTCCAACTTGTCCGTCATTCCTAGTCGGGAAAAAATGGACGACCACGTGTGCCGACTCCCCGCCAGGAGAAATTGGAAAAAAAAAGACAAAGGTCCTCTAAAAAGGAAGTACTTCGTATTTTTATAATAACCAGACTTTTCTACGAGCTAGATTCACCGAATAGTTCGAAATTTTCCCCCCATATATACATAGAGAGAGGGAGACCTTAAGAAAGGTCTCAGCACTCATGAAACTTCATTTCTTTTTTTTTTTCTACAACTTGTATATAAACATAAAAAAATGGCGGAGAAAATGGGAGAATCTCACGGGTGGCGCGATCTTTCTTACGACCTCCGCATTCACACGGTATGATTTTAATCGCTGGTTGAACCTTTTCTTGGAGGAGAGATTTATTACGGATTCAGTCCTCAGATGCCACTTTCGTATTACCTTAATAAAGGAGTGAGTTCAGTCGGTTCCTCGAGGTCTTTCGCGTTTATATCCCCCGAGGCCCATTTAGATCTTGGTCGCATCGGGCGCCTTAAATTTCGATTCTCCCCCAAGAACTATTAGGGCTCTTTAAATTATTCCGCGTTTTGCCGTCCAGGGGCTTTTACTCTCGAGCAGGGTCGGCTTCGTTCCCCGATCTCCGGGGACAACGGCGATGTCGCCGATGGACATATCCGCCTATACGACATTCGTGGCCGAGTGCCTTGTCAACCGACTCGCTGTCGTGTTGTCCACTGACAATAGTCGGCGGGATATTCGCGCGAGGTAGTCCCACAATCGAATCAGTCGGAAACGGAAAAGGAGCGGCGGCGTTAATCGAGACCCCACATGCCGCATCGATCGCCGCCGACGCGTGCCGTTAAACGGCGCCGATCCGCCGCCCTCGCTTAACCACTTGCCGGGAGCGGCTCGAGTTTCCCCTCTCGAGTGCCGCTCGATCGATGGGTCCATCGATCCGCCAGAAATCCGCGAATCAATTTCGCTGGCGCTAAAAGTTCTCCACTACGCCGTAGAATAAGGAAAAAAAAGAGGTCATTCTCATTCAGAAATGATTCTTTTTAACAGTACCGAAGAAATATTCGTATCGAAGACTAATCATTTGATTTAAGTAAACTCGAATGAATTATCACCATTCTGATGAATTATCACCCCTCTCGAGTGCCGCTCGATCGATGGGTCCATCGATCCGCCAGAAATCCGCGAATCAATTTCACTGGCGCTAAAAGTTCTCCACTACACCGTAGAATAAGAAAACAAAAAGAGGTCATTCTCATTCAGAAATGATTCTTTTTAACAGTACCGAAGAAATATTCGTATCGAAGACTAATCATTTGACTTAAGTAAACTCGAATAAATGATCACCATTCCGAAGGTACTTTGCGTTCAATTAATTCCAGTTCATTCGAGTCGAATTCGTCGAATTAAGGAAAATTTATTGATACGTTTCTCTTTACGAATAACCCTTCTTATGGGATGGAGCAATGAAATAGAATCCGTGTCCATCCTTGGAAGTAAAATAATCTTTAAAAATCGACTCGGTTTATTTCGAATTTCACGCACGTGGCTGAAGAAGTCTTCTCCCTTCACATAATGGCGGAGATGATTTTCTATGTATCACGTCCTTGCACGAGAAATGGGATTTCACGGGTAGACGGTATTTCGCTGGATATTACTCTCGAAGCGATTTCGACAAGTAACTCTCGAAACAGAGTAGGATGTATCGCTTGTCAGTAAAGCGGCCAATCGCGTTCGCGTTGAACGATGGAGATCCGGGATCTCTTCGAGTCCATCCCGCGCACCGCGGTGGTACATGGAAATGGGAATCGCGAGGTAATCCGCCGCTCACAGCGGATGCGCCATGCTCTTCCCAGGACTGCGAAACCGGTGCTTTCGACCATTCTAAAAGTCCCGGCATCGGGCGTGGGAAAAAAAAAAAGAAAGAAAGAAAAGTCTCAAGCGAATTAATTCACTGTATCATTCGAGGAAGGTATCCAGGAACCGCGCGGTGTTTTATATCCGACGCTTAAACCGGCCAATCCCATTCTCGTTAAACGATGTGGATACATGGGGCGCACCTCGCATGCATAGTATCGCGTCGATGCACAGAACGGATACCGCGTGCTAACCCGGAGATCCCGAGGAGGTCCTGAAAAGGATACCCTAAGAAGGCGCTTCCAGCGCGACGCATTACCCCATAGCTTACACTATCCCCCAAGAAAAAGAAAAAAAGAAGAAAAAAGAAAACTCGATCGAGTTCGATCCTACGGACAGAACAGTGACATCAGAGAGACATGAAACCATCATGAAACATTTCTTCCAACTGAACGTACCCAAGTTTTGTTTAAAACATCGCAACATGAAATGTCAAATTATCTACCAAGTCTTTAAAATGTCGATAAACAAACGTTGACAAAATTGAAATTTCACCGTTGTGGTAGAACCTTTCCTCGGAGGCCTCGACATTCCCCAAGTGATCTACGAAACGTTTCGGTACCTCCATTTCGTCGAAAGGGTTTATAAACGAAACCCCTTTGACGTGATATCGACATAACCTTAAAAACCCCACGACCATTACCCCTGGATGCAGCATCCCCGAAATTCCCGAGTATCTCGCGACCGATCCTCCGAATTGAGTTGTTGAAACGGCCAATCGGGCATCCGTTAGGCGACAGAGACGCCGGTACCCTTCGCGTCCATCTCGCGCGCCGCGGCGGTGCATGGAAATGGGCACCGCGAGGTAATCCGGCGTTCGCGGCGGATGCGCCGCCCCCCGTCTCCCCCCGAGCCTCTCCGGGCGGTAGTGCAACGGTGAAACGGTGCAACGGAGGTTGCCGGTGCATCGGGTGTAGGGGGGGCCGGAGGGCGGCAGGGGGCAAAAGGGGGGAGGCGCCCGCGACCGCGACCGAGGCCGCACCCGCACCCACGCGTACTATTATACGGCACCGGCATGTCAGCAGCCATATTGTACGCGCGTCAAGCTCGGCGCATTGTTTTGCAATATTTCGCGCACTAATTGGCCTGGAAATTGCTATTTCCTGAAATTACAACCCCTCCCCGAGCCCGGCCTACTCTCATTCAACGGACGTAATAGCACTTTGCTCTTCGGCTTTTATTCTTTTTGCGATCCCTACCCTCCCCCTTCTCCCCCTTCCCCCATCGGCCGCTCCCGCTCACCCGGGTACGCACCGCCTACGATATGACAAATTCCCGTACGAGCCGCGCCTGCCGATAACACGGATCGGTCGGTCCTCTTCTCTTCTCATCTCTTCTCTTTCCCCCTCTCGGCGCACGAGGAGAGGTTCCGCCAGGGCGACTCCCTCTCCCTCTCGCGCGCGAGCGCGACTACTCGTCGGAAGGGAAGGATATTGCCTAACGGGCGAAAATGGACGATAAATTTCCTACGAATGTCGTTCGGAACGGGCTGAACGGAGGTGTAAAACGGTGATTTATATACAATGCCAGCTAATTGATTTACTATCACGGCGGGCCGCCGGTAGGTACGGCATTCGTTTCGCGGCCGCCCACCCCGCCCGCCCTAAGCGGCCGCAGCGGTGTCACCGCTGCGTATACGTCAAATCATGGGACCCGAGTGTGCATTGCACGACAGCCCGCGGTGGAGCGTGTACGATTATCTTTTTTTTTTCTACCCCCCAGTGTAAAAGTTTCGCCTTTTTTCTTTTTATCCACATGCCCCTCCGATCCCTCCCCGCCGGTCGCGTACAAAAAAAAAAAACACCCGCCCGACAGAATGTACAGAGTAATATTGTTCCATTCAATTAGCCGCGGTATTACCGAGGCCGAACCGCGTCGAAGTCCGTCCTTTCGCCGCAAGGGATACACGTCGAGTCGATTAGCTCCTAACTCGTTGACATCGACGACTACGTGCGGCCGTGTCTAAACGTATCCCCGTACACGTGGGCGTACGTCCCGAAGGAACGAAAATATTTCACTCCCGTCTTCGGCCCTATACCGCCGAGCCCCGAGTGGCCGGGAATTATGCAACAATATTAGCCTATTCAACAAGTCGCGGCGTTTGTTCTCCTCCCCCTCCCCCCATTCCACCCCCCGTCCGCGCCGGGCAGTCGTCGCGCTCCGGCGGAAATAAAAATACCAACCGGGAGGACGTCGTTGAGAGTAAATTCATCGTTTAATTATAATTAAATTTGTTCAGAGGGACCGGGGTGGGAGGGGGGTGGACGGGGATGTAAATACGTCATTGCGTCGTTGTAAACGAGTTAAAAATCCGGCTGGCGGATGACAATTTAGCCTTCCGAGGAGCCCTCTGCTGGGAAGAAAGCGAGCAAGGAGGCGAGGACGGAGGAAGGAAGGAAGGAAGGAAGGAAGAGAGGAAGGAAGGAGGGGGAGAGACGGGGCGAGGAGCCGTGTCAGCTCCCAAAGGAGCTAGAGATGACATTATTCCTGGTTAACACGACCGTGGAGACTGTCTCGGGTTCGCCGCGTCGCGATTTACAGTCGGGATCAGTGTCTTTTACCGCGGGGGGGTTGGGGGTCGGGGGCGGGGTTGGAAACGGGTGGCTGGTACACCCTAATCCCTGTACCTCTTCCAAAGTCCCCTCTTCGCGAGGCCTCCCTTCCCCTTCTTCTCGACCTCCTCCTTTGGGTCGAGGAAGCGATCGAAGACGCGTTAATCCACGTCGACCAGCCCAATAAAGTCTCATTCGCGCGGTTATTTCCCCTCAGATGCGCCGCGCGATTTACGGGGCGGCTCGGCCCCGTCCCCGGGATACGGCGGCCCTGGGATCGGCCTAATCCCTGTACCTCTTCCCGGTGGATTTGCAAGTCGGGCACGTTGCTTAAACGCGACGCGCGAGAGTGGCTTTAGCTACTCCTCGTCCTTATTCACCGGAGCCTTCTTAGCCCGGCGGGACACCGTGCGTTTTTTTGCCGCACCGGCGAGACCCAGTTTCCCCGCGAGCAGTCCGATCGTACGTTTCTGCACGGCAGAAAGTGGAATAAGGTGGACGCGGCGGGAACGCGCAGGGTGGCCCGCGGTAGGACACGTTCCATTCGAGGACAGACGTGGTTATCATTCCAGTTGTCCTGATCGTCTCCGCTGGTCCTGCGATAATGCATATCGCGACCCCGGCCTTGGTTGCCGCCTCCTACATTGAGTTAAAAGATCAGTCGACGGAGACGAACGATATTTAATCAAAGAGACAAAGGAAAAAATTCACGTTTATCTAAAGGAATTTCGTTTGCTCAATCTGATGTCTCCACGATTTCTATTTGACCGCTGGATTTTCCTGTCGCAATGCCATTTTCTTTCAGCCAACCATTTTATTTTTTTTTCTCAGTGTAGGTCAGGGTCATGGCGTGCGTTCTAGCCGGACCGGAGGAAAGGCATCCGATTTCGTTGCACAGCCCGAAACGCGTCACCCTGTTCGAGCTGAAACGTATGGACCCCATTGAGATTCCTTCGGCTATTTTCCGGTCGTCCGGTTCTTCCGCAGCAGGACGCGTTGAACGCGGATTAACAAGAACGGCGCGATGCGATCCCCTTGAATACAGGCGTTGTCGCCATTCCGGTCCACCGGAATCTCTCTTCGGACCTCGCAGAACACATGGTGCGAAGTCGGTCTTAGGCGCGGCATATTCCGCGCCAACCCTTGACTCGCCTTCCGGCTTCCGGTCGGCGTATCCGTTAAATCGCCCGCTCCATTACGGGTCCGCTTCCCGCCGGCTCGTTAACTCCATTAATCCGTTAATTCGCCGATCGGTAGGTCGATCCGACCCCGTCCGTGCGGAGACACAGGAGCCAAGCGAGTGAGGAACGCCAAACGCGCAGCCTCGAGCGGGCGAGTGGGTGGGTGGGTGGGTGGAGGCAGGTGGGGGTGGGCGGGTGGCGTTACCGGGAACCGCTGTGCCGTCTAGTTTAGGCGGCTCCGAAACTCGGTAATGCAGTTTTCATCGGGAAAGTTGGACGGAGGCGGAAGGAAGCCCTGTCGACAATGGGTGGGTTCGGTTGGCGCGAAACCGGCGCCAGAGGACGGGCCGCAGATGCGTCGCCATTGAAACTCTCTTTTCGCCGTTATCGATCAATTTCTCCCCACCGACCACCCCCTCCCACCCTGGCTTTTCGGTCGCTCCTCGTCCCGGTCTTCCGTTCCGCCTCTCTTTAATACGGGAAACACTAAAGATGGGCCATTGTTTCGCTAAACGAAAGGCTTTGCACCGTCAAAGAGCGCCGCTTCGCCGGCCAAGTAGAAGTCGAAGGAAAAACTCGACGGAGAAATCGGAGCCGATCGGCCGTGCGCGTTATTACGGGCCGTCCTAATAACGGACGGTTGAATTTCCCCCGCGTAGTTTCTTTCTTTCTTCTTCTATTTTTTCCCCCCCCTCTACCCTTTCCGTTTCTTCGGTTCTCCTCTTCCTTCTTTTCTCTCCTCGGGCCGGGCGCTCGCGCAAAGGCCGGCCGGGCGAAACCGCGCGTCTCGGCCGCCCGACCGTGCCCGCGCGCCCGGCGGAACCGATCCGTCGAACCGAGTGTAATTTAATGACGTTTAATATGCAACGCGGCCGGCTCCATTATCCCGACCTTTGCCGCCGAATCTTCTTATCCGCTGGTCCGAGCTGATCTCTGGGTAAACGCAGATTAGCCGCCGCGCGAACGGGGAAAAGAGAAGGGCGCGAGCAAAAAGGATGAAGGAGATAGCTGCGATACCCGGCCTGCGATTTGCGAAATCGCCCACCCGCGGCGAAATTAAACGTCACCGGGCGCTGTAATTGCGACGTGGCGACAGTAGCTGCGCGTAAACCCGGCCAATTCATCTTCCCAACAGCTGTCGACTTCTCTTTTTTTTTTTCCAAATTTGGGCCGCAACATTCTAAGGCCGGCAGTCGAACGGCGTCGTTTATAAGGTGGTACGAAATTAGCGAGGGGTTAATCGTTTATGAAACTTTTCTCCTAACCAGGTATGCTGAATCGTTTCTGAAATTCCACCACATTAAAGATTGTCTGCAAGCAATTGCACAATTTTTTCTTATTAAAAATGAAATTTCATGGGTGTCAAGACCGTTCACATCTCCTCCGTATTCACGTTGAAAATGTTCAAATTATTCGGTACACCCAATTCGGAGAACATTCTCACGAACGATTGACCGTTCGGGTGCCACTTTAATATCGCCTTAACTCGCGATAAATGTTACCCTACAAAATTCACGCCAGTAAAACGGTCGCGTCGGGCCATTTAACCGGCGGTGCAATTGCACCTGCTCCAACGGCGGCCATTCGTTTTTCGGCGCACCCGCGTTAAGTGGCCCGGCAAAATGACACACTGTGGATCGCATCTTCACGCTTTTGCGGCACATAAATTAATTCCGCTAAAAGAGGGAGGGAGAGAGAGAAAAAAAAAGAGAGAAAAATAGCAGATCATGCTCGTGCAAATGTATGCAGGGGATATTTACCTGACAGTTACGCGGTACTTACCACTGCGGGACGAGCAGCGTTTAGGCCCGTTGCTCGTAAATTCTAATTATCCCTGCGGTAATCAATGAGGTCCTACGGCGGGAGAGAAAAAAAAAAAGAAAACAGAAAAATGGGAAATCGATGCTCGTACATGCAGTCGTTAAAAGTCGTGCTAAGTGAGGATAGAAACGGGCCCAAGGGAGAGCTACGACTAATTTTATATGCGAAGCAACAAACGAACCAACCTCCTCTGAAAGGCCTAGCAGAGAACGTTCGCGGACCTCCTGCAACATAAACACACGAACGATGATAAATTAATGGGGGAAGGAAATCAATCGAGCCCGGTATACGCCGAAAGCTCGTTAAAGCGCGACTAAATGACAGGTCATACACCGGAGGTGAAAGAAGGGAAGAGAGAGGCACATCCACCTGTCGCTCGTTGTCAGCGATAACTCCCTGACAACACTCAGCCAACGTCTGGACCGCATTAATTACCCATCCGAATAATTGTCCTCGATAATCAAATCCCCCCCTCCCCCCACAGATCCGCCAGCCCTTCCCCCACAAACCACGAAAAAAATGTATTTTTTAAATAAAACCAGACCCCATAAGCCCAGAAAACCAGACCCTGACGAGAGAAAGCGAAAAAGGAAAGGGTTAGACCTCGGAATATAATGGAAGCCATCCGCGGATCCTCCCCCCCAATTATTATCCCATCTCCCTCGACATTGCCTCCGCTTTCTCTCCCATTCCGCCCGGAGGGCCGATAATCTTTACGATTTAATTTCTCACGTTTCCGCTCCCCTCCCCCCACCCACTTCCCCAAGGAACTCTTTCCCAATACCCAGCGTCCGCAGCCTCCTCTAATCATGAGAATCAGATTTCCATCAGTGCTTTGATTTCCCCGCCGGAGCGACAGGTGCCGAGTATCTCTTTTCGCCGTGGAGGAAAGTTGTCGCCGAGGGTGGTCACCGGAAGTAGGGGGGGGGGGTCGGACCCTTCGACGTCGCTTTCGGGTCGGATCACTCGCGTGACCCGGCACTCGCGGCGTCCGCTCGAAAGGGAAGGAGAAAAAGAAGAACAAAGCGATAGAGGGAAAAAACAAAAGATCCAAAGGAGAGAGTCAGAGAGAGAGAGAGAGTCGGATCGAGCTGGGATCGCTAGATCCCACAGTCGGTGGGCCGGCGCGTCGTCCGTGCCGGGGCGCATCGATTCGGAGGGACTGCCGGCAGGTGCCTCCCCCTCCCACCCACCCGCCCCTAACCCTCTCTCTCTCGTGGGGGAGCGAGACAAACGGGCGGAGGAAGCGAAGAATATTGCGGACGAAGTAATATCCCCGGCTCGAGCGGGAGTACGAGAACGCGAACCGGGAGAGGAGGAGGAGGAGGAGGGGGAAGAGGAAAAGGGGGGAACTGGGAGGGGGGAGTGCGCGCGTAAGGACCGATCGGGGTCCGCGGAAAAACGGGCGACCCCGCGCCGGCTGCGGACGTAAAGGAACGGAGGCGTCGAAGCGAGGGGCGAATCGCGCCTCCAGCCGAGTGGAGGCATCGCCCCCCTCGCCCCCTCCCCTCCCACCGTCCCAACCCCCATACCGCCCCGCGGGCCCACTAATTCGAGCGGCGCCACGTGCCCGCGCATCAATGGGCCGGGTGGCACCCAAGAGGTGGGCGGGTTCCCGAACCAGCACGTACGCTCTCTCTCTCTCTATCCCTCCCTCTCTCTCTCTATATCCCCCGTTTTCTCGTTCTCGTCTCTTCCCCGCGTGCCGTACGGGGCTCGTCTCGAACCGCTCGAAGCCCACTCGGCTCGAGTGGCAAAGTTTTTCGATTTAGCCGCGGCCGGGAGTAAGCGGATACACCTCGGGTACGTGGAAGATAAGGGGCGAGGCCGAGGGGCCGGGTTAGCCGAGGACCCGGGTTAGGCGAGGCCCGAGAGAGCCAGGCCGGCCGAGGAGGCGCGGAACCACCGCGGCGCGGGCCGCGCGCGCGGAGACGGATATCGCTCGCCCCAGAGAGAGAGAGAGATAGGGGGACGGGCGGGGGGAGGGGGAGAAAGAGGAGGCCGACGACGGCATCCTCGCGTCCGCTGTCCTCGACCTCGTTTCTCTCTCTTCTCCGCGTAGCGCGTCGCACTCGTCACGCCCGGGAATAATTACCCGGCCGGACCCGGGCCAGGCGACGGCGCCGTCGTCGTCGTCGTCGCCGCGGCGGGCGCGATTAATCTTAATATTCGTTAGGGCATAATCTTAAATTAAATCGCCATTGATCCGCGGGACGCGCGGCCTCGCGACCCCTGCCCCCGGGCGGCCTGGATACGGAGGAAATCAATTTCGAAGGGGGGAGGGGGGGTCGAGGAGGTGGGGGAGGGCGGCCAATTATCAATTTACGATATCGTAAATAATAGGTGGCGGCGGTGGTCCCGCGAGGATGAAAAGCTCAAAGTGCCGAGAGTTAACCGAGAGGCATCCCGATACGCTCCTCGGCCCCTCCCCCCCCCCTGCCCAATACCCCCCCCCGACACATCCCGCCTCTCGCAAATTGCCTTCGAACGGCCGGGGATGCCCGTGCCTCGAGAGGCTTAATTGCCCGATGCCAATTTAACGATCGAAAACCGAAATTGCGAGCGGCGAATTAAGGGGCCTGCGTGAACGGCGCGCGAACGGCCCCGGACGGCCTCGCCGCCCCGGCCGGATCTTTGAGGGCCCGATGATGACATAACGAAACGAGATTCTCCGGAGCGCGGGAAAACGCGGGCTTGGGTGGAAGGCGATTTTTTGGGACTGATGATCGGCGGACCCGGGGACCATGCAAGCCTCGCAAGTGTCGGGGCACGAGTGGATCTGACCCGGGTGGCGGGATCTGTTTAACTGTCGGAACGAAGACATTTATCTTTTCGGGCGAAATTGATTGGTTTCCTTCTGTCAGGATCGAGGAACGCGGCCGCGGTATGCAGAATCATTGAGGGCTCGACGATGACCGAATAAAACGCGATTCTGTACAGTGCGGGAACGCGTGCCGAGGTGGAGTCGATTTTCTGTTGATCGATGGATCGACTCGTGGCCTTGCACCTGCTATGGTACGAGCGGGCCTCGTACGAATATCAGAATCCATTCGAGAATTAACCGCGGTCGCGGCGTATCTTTGGGGGCCCGATGACCCAATGAAATGCGATTCCGCAGAGTGCGTTCCAGGGTGGAGTCGATTTTTTTTGTCGGTCGGTGGACCGACCCGCGGACGAATCGAGCCTTGCACCTGCTATGGTACGAGCGGCCCTCGTACGAATATCAGAATCTATTCGAGAATTAACCGCGGTCGCGGCGTATCTTTGGGGGCCCGATGACCCAATGAAACGCGATTCCACAAAGTGCGTTCGAAGGTGGAGTTGATTTTTTTTTTAGGTCGATGGACCGACCCGCGGACGAATCGAGCCTCGCCGCGTACTATGGAACGAGCGGGCCTCGTACGGATATCAGAATCTATTCGAGAATTAACCGCGGTCGCGGCGTATCTTTGGGGGCCCGATGACCCAATGAAATGCGATTCCACAAAGTGCGTTCGAGGGTGGAGTTGATTTTTTTTTTAGGTCGATGGACCGACCCGCGGACGAATCGAGCCTCGCCGCGTACTATGGAACGAGCAGGCCTCGTACGAATATCAGAATCTATTCGAGAATTAACCGCGGTCGCGGCGTATCTTTGGGGGCCCGATGACCCAATAAAATGCGATTCCGCAGAGTGCGTTCCAGGGTGGAGTCGATTTTTTTTGTCGGTCGGTGGACCGACCCGCGGACGGATCGAGCCTCGGCGCGTGCTATGCTACGAGCGGGCCTCGTACGAATTTCAGAATCTATTCGAGAATTAACCGCGGTCGCGGCGTATCTTTGGGGTCCCGATGACCCAATGAAACGCGATTCCGCAGAGTGCGTTCGAGGGTGGAGTCGATTTTTTTTTTTGTAGGTCGATGGACCGACCCGCGGACGAATCGAGCCTCGCCGCGTGCTAGGACACGAGTGGGCCTCGCGCGAGTGGCGGGATCTACTCGAGGTTCGCGGCCGCGCTCGAGCGATGGCCTAACGAAATGAAATTTTCGAAAACCGGGAAACACGTTGCTCCGAAATGCAAGGGTTCTCCAGGAGGGAATTTGATTCGGGCTGAGTTGATTTTCAATAGTTCGCCGGCAACCGGATTAACGAGGTGCGCTCGACGCGCGAGTAGCGAGTAGCGAGGGGGGCCCGAACTTTTATATAAAACGGGCTGAATGTATCCCGGGAATGGGATGTAACTTTTCGGCATCCGATTTTTTTACCAGCCCACCGGCCGGAATGGCGTAATTAAGAATTGGATTTGCGCGGAAATGGGCCCGAACAGAGGAGAGGCTTCTGCCGGACGAAACGGGATCCCCGCAATCTGAGACCGAGATACCGAGGGTATCGGGAAACCCGATAGAGTTTCGCGCCAAGTATTAACACGGGATATACGTCCGTCACGCCCTTATTTATCTTCCCCGTTTCGGGGCGAAAGCATCATTCCGTGAATGTCTAAACACAGGGGCTTCAGCGGAAGTAAAGTCGGCCCATCCGTACAAAACCTCGGCGACCTCTCATCGAATTTTATTTTTTTCCTTTCCGCGAGTCAATACCAGAGTTGTTGACGCAACGTACTAAATTCGAGACTGAGACCGATGGAATGGTTCTATTTACCCTAGGACAAACAATAAACAAAAGATATTCGACGCGTGGCTGCCGAGCGCGTTCAGAAGTGAAACTTTTAAATTATGGAGACAATGCACCCAGGGAATGACGCACCAACGTTTGCGCAAACTGTGCCACCGAAGTACAAATAGATGAATGTAAATAGTAATTTGCTGGAAAGAAGGAGTAAAACAAAAATGCTAAAAGAAGGGGGGAAAGAAAAAAAAAAGGCGTTTCACTTTCCGAGTCGGGCTCCCTTTCGTGACACGCGAACTGGTACCTATACCCTGTCCTTCCATAAGAAGTTTCATCTGGCGAAAACGGTAGGAAAGGTCCCCTCGGTGGCGGCGCGACCTAATACGCGTCATTGTTAATAATTCGGCGGGCGTATGATTAAATTTAGGGGGGCGCCCAAGTAGTGCCGGGGCATTCGGGAAGACGGATGGGGACTTCCGAGGCCGCGTGGCCCGATTGTTAATAATTCGGTGGCCGGGTGGAAGGGGGTGGGGGTGGGTGGGTGGAAGGGTTACGAACTCGGTCGCCCCGGCCCACCTTGGGTTCGTTTCGGGCGATATCGACCGACCCTGACGCGATTCCAGACGATCGCGTGTCGCGTGTCGCGCGTGTCGAGCATCCGCCGAGGGTATCGGGAGTTTTTCGAGGGGGTGGGGCCGGAGGGAGCGATTTCGGGGGGGCTTCCGGTCCGCGTTCGCCAGTCGCTGCCCTCCTATGTCAACAATATATACATATATATAAATTTGTTTCAGTCAACTAATCGCTTTCCTTATTGTATCCCGAATGGTCGTCTTGTAACTACAGTCAGGTTTTGGTCTCGTTCCTGGTCCTTGGTCGTCCATACCAGAGTCTTGGTACCACTTGCACCAGTTGCGATTAATCGATCTGCGATCAATGAATTCCGAGTTGCACCGGTAAGAAATTAAGCGAAGACTCGAGTCTTGTTCCGGGTCGGAGATTCTGTAAGACCAAGACCAAGACAGGAAGACCAAGGCCGATTTTGCTCATCACTAGAGGGCGAGCGGAAAGTCAGCGGCGAACCCCTCCGGGCGGTTCCCGGCCCCGGTCCAAAGTCTCATTGTGCGGCCGAGACGCCGCGTCGGCGTAACTCCGCGATTTCTCCTAATTAGGAGTCTACTCGAAGTCCCGGCCCGCCGCGGCCGCGGCGAACGAGCGCGCGCGGGAGAAGGCCGCAGGAGAAAGACCGAGCCCTATCCACTTATCGACGAGCCCGACAACCGGCGTACCCGCCGCGACCCGACCGCGCGCGCGCGCCACCTGCCGACCGAGTCGCACTGCCACTCGACTCGGCTGGCGTTCTTTAATTAACGCGAAAATACCCGACCTCGAGGTCGGGTCCAAAGCGCTCCAACGTGTGTCGGACGCGTCGCGATTCAACCCGCTGCAAACGGCCGTTCCGTGCGATCTCATCCGTCCACGACGATGTCCTACTTGACCTGGGGTATAGACATCCGTGAATCCCATCCACGTTGCAAGATACCACAAAAGCAATTTCAGCGTCACGTGTGCAAACTGCCCCCTCGTGCATGGGGTCTTAGATGCCGATTAGGAGGGAGTCCCTCAGGGAAGGGGTCTCCCCAGGGAGGAATCCCGAACCGCGCCCCAAAGAACAGGAAGACTGGATGCCTACGTCCGTGGATTTGATGCCAGAATTGGGATTTAAGATGGGTACTACCTAGACGGGATGTTGGATAGGATACTTTGTGGTCGTTGCGGTGCCGTACACGCGGTACATTGTTCTACATGGTCAGACGCACTTTAGTAGTTTTCGCAAATCGCGACGCGCGGGTAAAACTCTGCGAGGGGGCACTGGGTCGAAACCATGGACCTAGAGTATACGAACCTGCCGATCCGACTGGAAAGAAACGTACATACAGAGTCCAACCACCAGGAACTCCGTCTTGTCGCCTCCCTTTAATTTCGAAAAACAGCTGCGCGGCGCAATATGGCGACAAGCTATTGGACAGGAAGACTGGGAGATTGCAAGAGAGAGAGAGAGAAAATATCGTCCCACGTTCGTCCTCCGTTATTATCACCATCTCCACGGAAATGCCAAGCATTGATTTCACCATATCATTGGAGTAAAAGATCTTTAACAAATTCCTACATAACGCACAATTAGCCCTGATCGTCCGATTTAGGGTGGCAACCCACCGGGAGACTTTTCTGTTCGATCACCGCGCCCTTTTTTATCTGGGAAACCGGAGTTTAGCTAATCCGAGATTAACTATCCGGAGTTAAGATCGTCGCGCTAATCACGCGGTCCCGTGGAATCGATCGGGTGTTCCGGGTCCATACCCAGGTCCATGGGTCACCCGGGAGCGGTCAAGGCTGGACGTGCCGGCCGCGGCGACAGGTGCGGGAGAACCGGAAGCGAAGGAGATGGAAGAGGAATCGGGACTAACCTTGAGCGTGTGCGGCCGCGGCGCCGAACAGGGCGAGCAGAAGCGCCGCCACCGGTCGGCACCTCATCCTTCCTGCGTCGGCCGCGTGCTGTCCGCCGCGGTCCGCCCGCCGGCGGCACGGCCTCGCGGCCTCGCCCTCGGCCGACGCCTCCGTAGGGCCTGCCGCGCTGCTCCGGTCTCCGCTGGAAGTGTCACACACGCGGTCACTGGTTGGTCTGTCGGGGGTGCGCTGGCGACTCGGGCGGGCGGGAAACCGGGCGGGAGAAGTGGGCGGGAAACCGGGGGGGCAATACCGAAGGCGCGACCGCGGCGCCGCGCCCTCGCGGCCGGGTCTTGGAAAAACGGAGCAACTCCGAAACGTTTCGATTTCAGAGGGTTTCCCGGCTTTCCCGTCGCGTTCTATTGCGTTTTATTGCGCCCCCACTAGCGGGGCGCGATCGCTTTGTGTCAGCGCTTTGATCCTTTTGATCTCTCCGCATTACTGGCCGGATTACCGGCGCGAGGAAAAATTGCACCGGCGCCGGGTTGATTTATCTTCCGAGCGATTCGCTCCAAGTTTCTCGTGAATTATTCACCCAGAGCGGGCGTAATGATTTATAGGAGCGAAACGCCCGGCGCTCGATTGAACGCCGTTCCGCGGGCCTCCGCCGGCCGATCTCGGCTTTTGACTTCCCATCGGCAGCCTCGCTCGAATTAATTGCCCCCGCGCGTTATGGAACCGTCAAAAATCTCGCGAAACGTCGACCAAGCGGAACGACCGGTCGCGTCATCGCCGCGGTATATATTCCGCCCGGCGTTATAAGCCGGAACATTCGGGCAGGAAATATTGCGAGCGGATCGCGCCCGCGGAACGTCACGGTATATCGGCATTAAGCCGGAGCGCGGACCCGTGTCGCATTGATGGCCAAGTTTCGGGTTGTGTTTTCCAACTTTTATTCCGAAACTTGTGATATTTCCGCGCGACCGATTTTTAGGGGGGTGGACGGGGGTTTCCGCTAGCCACGCCGAGCAGGGCCCGCCGGGCGGGCGGCGAGCGTCCGGCGCGGGCCGGGAACGCCCGGGCGGACCACCGGGCCCGTTTTCCGCCCGCCCGGCCCCCTATCGACCGCGCGTCTTCGCGGGGCACGTACCGTGCGGCTCGACCGCGGCCGCGCGCGGGGCCCGCTCGGCCACCGAGCCTCGGAGCCGGTCCTCTGGGCCTTTGCCGCCGTCCCGCGGGGGAACGGAGCCTCGAGAACTGCGCGCGGAGCCTGGCTCGCTCCTCCGAGAAACCCGCACGCTCGCGTTGATGGCGGCCTCGTCACTGGCCGCCCCCGAGCCGCGCGCTCGACCTGCGCGCCGCCGCGAGACCGAGCCGCCGCGCGGACATCGGCGCGCAGGCGCGCCCCGCCGCTCGCCCGGCGCGGCCAGGCGCGGCTCTGCCGGCCCGACCGACCGCGCGCGGCGCGACCCGACCCGACCACCCTCGCGGGCCCTCCGGCACCCTCGGGCACCCGCCCATCGAGATCCTCTTCCTCGAGACACCCTCTCGGAGACGGCGCTCGCCTACGGGGACACTCGGACACCTCTCGAGGCCGCGCGCGCTCTCCTCTCCCCAGCGCCCGTGTGAACTCGCCGCGGGGCCGGGAGGGCCAGCGCGAGTCGCAGTCATCCGACGCGAGTACCCGCTCGGGAGAGTCTCGCCCGTCGCCCCCCGCCGCGCCGAGGGGGTGGACGACCGAGACTTCCGCCCCGACGTTCTCCCTCGTTGGGAATTCGTCATCCCCCGCGGTGGCCGACCCTCCGGTTTCGACCGACTCGCCCGATAACCCGTCACCTGGAAATTATGAATCCCGGTTAGCGGTCCCGCCTCGATGGGTGCGTAATTAGAAAATGAGAAATAATTGTAAGAACCTCGGGGAGAGGTGTCTCCACCTCCGAGATGAAATTCTAGGAGGAAGGAGGTGGATGCGAGGCTCGGAAGATTAAGGTCGAGATCGAGGTCGAAATTGAGATCGGGGCTGCGATCGAGGCGAAGAGGGATTTACATTTACATTTTATCGGACCCGGGGAATATTAATGCCCGGCTCGAGAGGTTAAAAAATCAAGAACGCCGCCGCCGTTGTCCTCCTTCGCCGGAGGTCGGCTCTCGCCAGGGAAAATACCCCGAGATCCCGCAGGGACGCAGAATAAACGTTGATTAAGACGTCCGCTTGAAATCTCCCGCCTTCTGCCTCGTCCTCCTCCATTACTTTCTTTCTCCTCCGTAATAAAAACCCCCGGGTACATATTGTTATGACAATTTGTCCGGAGATCAGCGTTAAACCACCTTCAAGCGTGATTTAAGCCGCGACAAGTCGGAAACAAGGCGAGAGAAAGAACGCGGCAAAAGGGGGAATCCCTTTACAAGCGAAACAAATCTAAAGCCCCCTTCTATACCCCCCGCCCCTCCAGGGCTGGATATCCGCTACAGTGGGCGAATTTATCAATGAATCCAACCGTGATTGGCACCTCGCCAACTCGGCGTCGACACGGGTTTCGTCCCTCTCGTCGATCTCGGCTTAAGATCGATCGCGACCTCGCGCACCTCTCATCTCCTCGATATTGCCGAGACCGAATGCCTCCTCCCTCCCCATTTTTACCCGAGCCGTGACTTTCCATCGGTCCATATGGTTTGAATTTCCCCGGACACCTGGTCGCGTCCTTCGTAGGGACTTCTTTGCCTCTTACTTCCGGTGTCATGGTCGCGACATCCGGAACTCCCACCTCGGATCAAGGCTTCGAGACCAACTGACCCCTTCAGCCTGCAATTTCCGCATGACTCATTAATTATCATTCCCGAGGATTCTTCTCCCTATTTCACGAGAGCAATCGCGCATCTTGATGCTAGAAATGATGCATTTCCAAATTAATTTAAGATTCATTTTTTTTAACTGACAATTTTTTATTTACACCGGCTGAAACCGTCTCCAATGACGATCCGCTGCGTTGAGTGTCCCTCATTTTTCTACGATCTTATAAAAAGTAATCATTTACTTAAACATCATCTAAACCCCCACGAATTGCCGCCCTCATATTTATGTCTCACTTAGATTCTGATCATGCTCGGCATTAAACTAAAAGATATGAAACCAAACGTCAAGTTGAACGAAGGCGATCGGACCCCCGGGGTTTTCAGCGACATTTATCGTTAATATATGTCATTCTTTCCAGAGATTAGCACATGTCCCGTCCCTGTTTTAATTACTTCCAATCATCTCCCTCTACTCCTATCTAATTTACATGCGACCTGGGGAGGCGTGCAGCTTGCGTTATGCATTCGTGTTCCCGGCAAGTTCATGTGCAGCTGCGCTCTTGGGCAAACGAAAACAGTCTCGGGCCCTCTGCAGAGAGTAAGTACTGCGCCGGGTTCCTAGAAGGAAGCGACAAATCATTATTAATTCGAGCCAGGACGGACGTCGGCGGAGCGATCGAGTGACGCTTCGGCGGGGTCCGATAGCGCCCCTGAGGTGGCCCGGTAATTTAGGTGGCACTGGTTCATAGCCAATAGCCAATTCCCATTTGGCCCTGTCCCAAGGGGGTAGCGAGTCGTTCGACTCGCCGCGAAGCTGCGCCCCCGCCGGTGCGCTCCGCACACACCGCCGGGTGACGAGCCCGGTGACTCATCCCACGCGTGCATAACCCCCGTGCATGCGTGCGTGTCGGGAAGTCGTGACTTCGCGTCTGGTCCGACACGCGTGCGAGCGTTCCCACATTGAGTCACGCCGAGGAGGGCGACGCGTGCCGCGCCCGTCGAGTGGCGACTCGTTAAATTTGTCAAAGGAGGTGCGTCACCCTCGCGTATCGGAGGTAAACCCGATTACTTACCGCGCTCGGACGCGCCATGCAAGTGCCTTTTTTACCGTGTTTCCCCGCACGAGCGTACACCCTTGATTAGACAACTGGAATATGCAGTTATCATCCGCTTCCGTGTCCCGCTCGTCCGCGCGCCCGCTTAAGGGGGAAATCCATCCAGACCCGCGAAATAAAGTGACTTTTTGCCAATTTTTCAAGTGGACCTTTTTATGCCCCGGGACGGGTGTACGTTCGCACGGAATGGAAGAAACCCGTCTCGGAAAGCGACGCTCTTTCTTGCGGATCCTTCCCCTTCTTCTATTCAAAGCGAATTAGCATTTACGTTCGTTAATTACTGTTCACATTTAAGCGTTAATAGAATCTGAGTAAATGCTTCCGTTGGGGTCGTATAATTTAGATTTGTTGTCCAAGGATCGCCCTTCACGAGCGAACCTACGTGGGGAGAGAAATTTATTTAACAAGTTTTATTGCCCAAGGGAAACAGTTTTCTGAAAATCGACATTTTTCCTTAGACACCTCGGTGGTGTTTTCCATTCTCCATGCTGTTTCTTCTATTTCGAGGCGAGTCGGCTGCGTAATTATATCTAAATTAACAAACTTGGATTCTCTTCTTTATATTAAGTGCAGCGACGCTGGAGCCCGCGTCCGTTTTCAACTCCGTTAACGTCGCCGTGACAGGATCCGTTGCTTACTCGATGAGCCACCATTTTGTTATTGGATCAGATTTTGTACTTCTTGAAACGAGGGCAAATATCAGTTAAAATGGTCTGAAAAATCGATCGTATAATTCCCTTTACAAGATATTGTCAAGAGTTCATTTTATTTTCACCGTATCCGCAAGGTATCTGTACGATGTCGGGGCGCTGACGGAAATAACAGATTTATATGGTTATTATTCATACATTTTCGTGTAAGTCTCGTACTAACACGAGGACGGAAACTCACCGACACGACCCAGCACGAATACGTTCGAGCCAGCCTTTAAGCGATTCCGATTGTTTGCCGGGGAGGGAAACGGCGCGTCCCCTTCTTGTCCGCTCGACTATTCACTTTCGGTCAGACACAGGTGTAATGCGCCCGCTCTCGAATCCCTCGTATCGAATGAATTATTCCCCAGCCCCCCACAGTCGGGTAAAAACGCGATCGCGCTTCGACTTTCCGAGCTATTCCGTGAGCGCGCCCACTTTGGGGCCACTCGAGGCCGTCTCGCTCGGAACGCTTAAAGCGCTTCGTCGGATGCGTGAGGCCGGCAAAAGAGGGGAGCTTTCGTGAAAGCTGGAAACTAGATTTCACGCGAAAAAAGATGAGAGAAGGAGACTAGGCAAGCAGAAGCGACGGGGCGGGCCGCTCGGACGGGCTCTTACTTACCGACCGAGGCGGAACGAGGACCCGCCGAGAGGAGATGAAAAAAGGGAGGAGGGGACGAGAGGTCCCGAGATGACATACGCCGTTTCGGCGTTAATTAATTCTAATGAAATCCGATTAATTGGAATTAATCGCCCCATTGACCTACCCCTCTCGGCGGGGGGGCGTCCCTAGGAGAGGGCGGAAGAAAACGGAGTCGGCGGATGATTTAAGGCCGATCGACGCACCAGCCACCTCGTTCTCTTCGACAAGAACTACTCCCGGTTCCCGCGGGACTTCGAGTGGCACCGAGCCAACCTTCCCGCGCGCCTCGAAAGATGGAACGGCGTATTTACATATTTACCGGAGAAAACGTTCGCGAGGCCGTAACTCGCGACTCACGGTAATGGGAATTTTATGTTGCTGGGCTCGGGCATCGGCATCGCTTGCCGGTCGACCCGGTGTGGTTTTCTCCTCCTTATATTACGCAGTGAAAACTTGTAGAGCGCCTCTCCCCCCGGGAAGTGCACCCTCGCCGTGCCTCCGGATGCAGCGCGAGCTGAAACAGAATTTTCGGATCATCGGCTCGGCGGCTTTCCAGAATTCCCGGTCGCTCGCCATCCGGGTGGAAAGGCGACATCGTCACCCTTGATAACTCAATTCAATGTAACATCATTAAGAACCTGACATGCAGCATTTACCACTTTTTATTCCACGGATAATTTCAGATATCCAAAAGATTTTCCTTATGTCATCTTTATTAGTCGAAATTTTAATAATGAGACTACTCGTTAATTAAAATGTTCCGTAAGTAAAATCGTCCATAAAGAATCTGTAGGTATAGTATACGGTCGCAGCTTCCGGATTTGGGGGTCCAGGACGCACCTTTTGCACTCCCGCCTGGAACGCTGTATTTTTCATCCCCGTATTCCTGCATCGAGAGGATCGGTCTGAACTTCTGCAAGGACCTTAAATATATGTACGATATTAGTACGGATTACTTAAAAGTAAAGCGAGGGGCGAAAAGAACTCGAACATTAGGTAGGGTAGGTCTTGGAACTTGCGGGCAAGACGCGGACTTCCGGTTGCGCGAGAACTCGAGAGCCGCGCGCGGAATCGCACGCGCGAGCGAATCCCTTCTTCCCAGCCACTCGAAGTTCCCCCGAAGTCTCTGAAGAGTGGAGCTAAATGCCGGAGCATATACTCGAGTTTGCGGGGTGCATGCCGTCCAGGTAAGCGAAGGTGGGGCACTCCTTGAGTGCGTTCTTCGGTCTCGTCCTCGGGGCGCCCCGACCTCGGGCGGATCGTGATCGGATTTCTCGACCGATTGGCATCAATAGGAGCTCGTTTGAAGTCAAAGTCAAAACCGACTTTCGAGGTTATATAGGTAATAACCCGCGGGGACGTGGTGGAAATCATCGCGGAACCGCACAATTCCAAGCTGTTCGAGTCGCGGGGGTGGCGAGTCTCCGGAACCGTCCGCGAGTGACTGTTTACCCTCGCATTACCCGGCGTGCCTCTAGCGAAATTAGTTTCCCCCCGTTTCCGCAAGATCATCGCCGAGGGAGCATCCGAGGCTCTGTCAAAGCATCTAGCCAATCGGCGAGGCCGTGAGACTCGGGCGAGTCGATCGCCCCTTTATCAAATTTCGCCCAATCGAGCGCAATCTCCCGACCGACAAAAGACCCGGGGAACGGCGAGAAACCAAGATGTCGAGAGTGCAGTTCCAGCCCCAATCGGGACGACGAACCAGGGCCTACGTAAGGCGAGGGGCCGATGTTCCGCGAGAGGAACGATTTAACCCCAGTTGACCCGATGCACAATTGAGAGGCACGTACGGCGCTCGCGTAGGTATGTACCCACTTCGAGGGGAACGGCTGCATACCGAGTCGCCGTTAACGCGGGGTTCGGTCAAACGGCGATTAGATGGACGCTGCTCTCGCGGGAATTGGAGTAATTAGATTTAATTGGCACGACGTCGGTGTCGCTGGCCGAGCCTCGCCTTGCTCGCGCCCCTTCATATTATTCCGTTCCATTACTCCGGGTTTCGGACTCCTCGCGGGAACCCTCCTTCCCGGCTGGAAGGGCACCAGCGACTCGGAGAGAAAATGAAAATTAATCAACGGGAGGGAAAAAAGTTCGAGGGAGGGAATTTGGACGGAACCACGATGCTAATTGTGTACAGAGAATTACGTGGTTTTCGTCTTGCTTGTGTACCTGCATGTCCGATTTTTGTTACGCTCTCGCGCCTGCATGTACAATTTTTCTGACGCTCGAGTACCCACATGTCTAATTTTCGCGACGCTTGCGCACCCACATGCCTAATTTGCGTTACACTTGCGTACCCACATGTCGATTTTCGCGATGCTCGCGTACTTGCATGTTCTATTTTCGTGACGCTCGCGTACCTGTATGTTCGATTTTCGTGATGCTCGCGTACCTGCATGTCGAATTTTCGTGATGCTTGCGTACCCACATGCCTAATTTGCGTTACACTTGCGCACCTATATGTCGATTTTCGCGATGCTCGCGTACCTGTGTGTTCAATTTTCGTGATGCTCGCGTACCCACATGTCTGATTAGCGTTCCACTCTCGGAACAACATGTCCAATCCATGTCCATTTTCGTTTTGCTCGTATACCCACGTGTCCGATTTTCGTCACACTCTCTTCCCCGCTTACCCAATGCCCATAACCCTCGAATTCCATTTCGGCGGCCCCACATTCAGCGAAAAGAAATACGTAATTCAACGCCGAGATGAAAACCCTTTCCCCTCTTCTCGGATTACCGGAAGCGCTAGCCGGACGCGCCGGAAGGGATATCCCGAGCCCATGACCGCCGAGAAGCCCCGACTCGGCCGATTCGCGGTGCAAACTAATAACTACGTTTACAACCCCTAATATTTCCGAGCGCCGACGAGGCGACTCAGCGAGCGCAACTTTAGATCTCATAAGAGAAGTTACCGGGCCGCCTTCGCCCGTTTCTTCGCCCTCGCCGTGCCCCCCAGGGCGCCGAGCACCTCCCAGAGGGTGTCCGCGAGACCCGAGACAAATGCCTTTAACTATTCGAGGGAATTTCTCGGGGGTGGCGGGGCCGACGGTGACGTCCGCGTTCCTCGCCGGGCCTCGACGTCGGCGGCGGCGCGCGTCGATGCGCTTATTTGACACCTCGAGCGACGAACGGCCACCTTATTAGCTTCCTCCCCCACCCCCGACGCATCGATCGTCGACGTTCCCCGGGAGCCAGGAAACGATCGGCGGAACGATCCCGGGGGTCACCTAATCCGAGGTGAGTCGCCCTTTCTTGCGCGTGTACATCTAGGGCGGGCAAACTTTCTCGCATCCCCGCCGACGGGGGCCGAGGAAACGACGTCTGCGAGGTGGGGGATACATATCGGATATATCGAAATCAGAGGAAACGGCGTCGGGGTGGAGGCGGACGGAAGGGGAGGGCGGGGGCGGACGGCCGGTGGGCGAAAGAGGGTTGCGAGTGATTCTTCGATTCCTGCGCTTGTATACAGGTGTACATATATGTAGGTAGCATTTATATACATAAATGTATAAATGTACATATGTGTATGTACATATATATATACAGGCCCCAGATCACCCGATGGATGCGTCGGATGTATCCGGTCCGCAGAATTCCAGCTTTCGACTCCGCGATTCTCGGATCCTGACGGACACCGATACGTGGTACGTCGTTACCTCGATTTTGCCCAATTAGATGCGTGTTCGGGCCACTCATTAGCAGAGGAACATGCGGCCCCACTCTCGGGATCCTCGTTCCAAATAGAGAAGGAGAAAGTATAGATACGCCAACCGGGAGTCGGCGAGGGCGTTCGGCACGCATCTCGCGCCCTCGCAGGAAGTGGGAGTGGCCGGCTCGGACAGCGGAGCTCGTAATTAGCTCATCGAGCCCATTAGCGGTTAAGCGGCCTTGTTAACCCCGTCGGTATTTTCGGCCGCCGAGGGTGACGTCGCGGCCGCGTCTCCGGGTGAAAATCCAGGAAAGGGGCCGGAAGCTCGACGACCGTTCGTCCGTCCGGAGAGCGGAAAGGAGGCCTCGCGATGATAACGTAATAAATGCCAGCATTTATTTCGCCTGGCCGTGATTTACACGCGGCGATATTAGCTCTATAATTGCCGAAATAACGTATAGCGCTTGTCGCGCAAATAACCGAGCATTCCGCCTAGCTCTCGCGCCGGTTCGCGCTCGGAGCCATATTAATAGTCGGCACTTAAGAGTTTCATTAAGTCGCGACCGCTCGATCACTGCCGCGCCGCCGCCGCCGTCGTGGCCGTAGCCGGGCCGCTCCTCGCCCTCGACGCCGGGAGTGCCCGGAGTGCTCGGAGTGGCCGGAGTGCCCCGAGTGCTCCGAGTGGGCCCGAGTGCCCGGGCTGGGAGCCAAGAGGGCCGAGTTTACCTAAGATTCCTCGAGGTCTCGTTCGCGACTTATACCTGCCGATTAATCCCCGCGGTCGACTGCAGGTGCGGAAAACCTCCGGCGAGGTTACCGGGGATATTAGAACCGCGCGCCTCGGCGCTCACCTGGGGAGTAAGCCGGGACCACGGAGGCGTCGAGGGGAACGACGGTCTCGTTCCCTCCCCCTTCGCTCTCCTGGAATTACGGCAACGAAATTCTCCAGACCCTGGAACGAGAACCGGCAAGAGTATCTCGGTCGCCTCGAAAGATATACCCTCCGAGGACGTGGGTGGTCCAAAGTCCCCTGGCTGCGAAAAAGCCCCGGGACCGAAAAATGACCGTCTAGTAGAATCGATCCCGCCCTCGGACTTGGTGCCCTATCTACGACTTCCGGGACTCCAGCCGCCCGCCAAATCTCCGCCGAACGAGACGGATCGGCCGTGCTCGCGTCAAGGGACTTGATTTCAATCCCGGAAACTGTCAAAGGACGACGGCCAACCGTTGTTTGCCGGGATCGCTTTGTGCGATCCCTTTCCGCACGGGCCGCGCCGCGTGTCTGGTTACCAGACGGTTCGGCGCGACGCGGAATAGGTGGAGAGGCTACCTCCTAGTCTCTGTATCCGATTAATTGGTACGGGACCCATTGTCCGGGACCCGGGACGCCGGGTCCCTGCACCCGGATCCTCTCGCCGCGACGTCGTCGAGTTTCGTCGACCTCCCATCCGACGCGGAATCCGACCCGGTGTGCTCCGGGACTGTAGATCCCTCTTCAGGCGTTATTGCACCCCCTGCGTATCGCGATATATCGATCGGTGCCGCTTTCAGCTTTTGACGGCCAACTCCTTTGCTGCCAATTTACCGTCCGAACCGTTTACATCGCGCCTTGGTCGGCGACACGACCGCCATTTTGGATCGCGCCGGCAAGCTTCCGCTGTACTGGGTGTAACGAAACTCGTTGCCATGGGTTATATATCCTGGGCTGGATATCAAGAGGAAAGGTCGTGCATCATTTTTTGTATACGGCGCGTGGATTAATTGAATAAAAAAATTTAATAATCGAGAAAAAAGATTCAGGTAACCGAGAGCGTCGATCGGGTTACCGTGAATCGGAGCGCACGTCGAGTTGCTTTGTCCACTGACGTGTACAGGTTGAATAAAACGCTCTTTGGGTGCTTTAGAGAGTGAAAGAGGATTGTATTTCCGGTCGAAAGTTCCTCTTTTATTCTTTTCTCCGATGACTACTTATCGAGTTGTGACGGGATGAAACTGACCAATCCCAATTCACGTGCAGGGTCGGCGCAACAAGTGCAGGGCCCTGCACGTTTTTTCTTGTACCTTTTTTCACTTCTCCTGGATTAATTTACCAATCAGCCATTAGAAAATATATCCAACGAGAGTATCGGGGGCTCTCAATTTTCTCAAACCCCCCCTGACTTTTTAACCACCTCGCGATTGGTCCGTTTCGTTGGGGTTTATCTCGATAAGTACTGATCGGAGCAAAAAATCGAAAAGTGACTTTGGACTGGAATTTTTACCCTCGTTCGTTCCATGGATGGTCCGGAGAGTGTTATCAGCCGTGCACCGTAGAGGAAAGTCTGTACAGGACTTTTCTACTCCATTTTCAAGAAGAATAGTGTACACCGCGGCCTCGAATTCCGTTACACCCTCTACCCTCGCTCGAAGGATTTAAGGGTGTCGGGCGTTGCAGGAATCTGCCGAAATTGGCGGAAAATTGAACCCCTCTGAGCGGCATCCCGGCTTCTTTTCTCGTTCCTTACACGCCGGAGAGCGTAGAGCGAGCGGCTATCGATCGCGGTCGCCCCGAGGTACGCGAGAGCTTCTCCTCGAATTTCGACCAAATCCACCTTGATAAATTAACTCGGAAAGAAGGAACGAGTCAAGTTCGGCAACGACTGCCGCGATTCCCCCTTTCCGGCACGTAACAACGGGAGGTATGATGAATCCCCCCGTCGAACTCGCTAAAGAGAGAGAATTACCGGAGCCATGAATAAATTACATGTATTATCGCGAGAGCGGCCCCTCGCTTATCGGAACTCGTCTCGGCGCGATTCGACGCTCGCGATAAACAGGGAGGAGAAATGCCAAGACGGCGGAAACGATATCGATTCGGGGATGAGGTTATTTCTGGGGCTATTGGTTATTTTAGGGAGTTTTTGTTCCCTTGGACGGTGCACCGCCGGCATAGGGCCGAATGGCGGCGCCTATTTCCACTTCTCCGCTCGGCTCGGCTCTGCTCTGCTCGCGATTACGCAAAAGCAGGGGACGCGACGCCCCTCGTTACGCCCGGCGTGGCGGCACTCGCGCGCTTCAGAAATTATTCGCGCGAGAAACGAGGGAGAGCCTCGCAAGAAAGGGAGTCGCCTCGCCCCGGACGGGTTCGCGATCGGGATTTGAAAGATTCCGAGCGACGCCGAGCTCGCAGCCGTCACGCGGCCGAATGCTGCTTATTCTCATTTCTTACGAGGTAATCGAGAGAACAATGGGAATCGAAAATACGGTCATCGGCGATTTTCAACCGATCCTCATTCCGAGCAATTACTTTAATTGGTCCTCCATAACATATCGCGCCCCGACTTTTATTGAAAAGGGAAACAAGCGAAGGTAATAACAAATGCAGCAAATAAAAATAAATATGTAGCTTTGATTGGTTCGAAATCATAGTTTGAATGATTTTGAGCAATATCGAGCTTGCAAGCGACACGCGGCCGAATGTCTGCTTATTCTCATTTCTTACGAGGTAATCGAGAGAACAATGGGAATCGAAAATACGGTCATCGGCGGTTTTCAACCGATCCTGATTCCGAGCAATTACTTTAATTGGTCCTCCATAACATATCGCGCCCCGCCTTTATTGAAAAGGGAAACAAGCGAAGGTAATAACAAATGCAGCAAATAAAAATAAATATGTAGCTTTGATTGGTTCGAAATCATAGTTTGAATGATTTTGAGCAATATCGAGCTTGCAAGCGTCGCGCGGCCGAATGTCTGCTTATTCTCATTTCTTACGAGGTAATCGAGAGAACAATGGGAATCGAAAATACGGTTAAAGAGGGTTTTCAACCGATCCTAATTCCGTGCAATTGATAACTGCAATTACTTTAATTGGTCCTCGATAACGTATCGCGCCCCGCCTTTTATTGAAAAGGGAAACAAGCGGAGGTAATAACAAATACAGCAAATAAAAATAAATATGTAGCCTCGATTGGTTCGAAATCGAAGTTTGAATGATTTGGAACAATATCGAGCTTGCAAGCTTCGCGTGGCTGAGTATCTGCTTATTCTCGTTTCTTACGAGGTGAACGTCCCGGTAATCGAGCAAACACCGGGATTCGATAATACGGTTATCGACGGTTCTGAACCGATCCTGATTCCGAGCGATTGATAACTGATGCTACTCAATTACTTTAACCGGTACTCGATAACATATCGCGCCCCGCCTTTTATTGAAAAGGGAAATAAGCGGAGGTGAAAACAAATGGAGCAAATAAAAATAAATATGTAGCTTCGATAGGTTCAAAATCGAAGTTTAAATGATTTGCAGCAATATCGAGCTTGCAAGCGTCGCGTGACTAAGTATTTGTTTATTCTAGTTTCTTACGAGGTGAACGTCCCGGTAATCGAGCGAGTACTCCCGATCGACAATGCGGTTATCGATGATTTTGAATCGAGCAAACACTTGCTATCGACAATGCGATTATCGATGGTTTCGAGCCGATCCTGCTTCCTGTCCGCGGTTCGTCCAGACGCCGATAATCAAGACCACCGATAACCGGTGCATCCCCAATTACCCACTTTTATCACTCCCCAATAACAGTAATCTCTTCAATTACCCCCCTTGACATTGCACCCCGTTCGACGCCGCGAGCCGTATTTCATTGAAAAGGGAAACCAGATAAGGTGAAGAGAAAAAGAAAAGAGGATAAATAAAGAATAAATAAGCTCCTCTTTCCGTCTTTCCGGCGTCGAGTCTGCCGGTCGGCGGTTCGCTCCTGGGAAAGTCTCTCGAAATTACGAGATTCGCTTATTTCCCCTTCTCGCGTAATTTGGCCGACGGTAAATCTGCGCATAGTTTACCAGTCAAACATTTGCAGAGCGTCGCGATTTTTACCATTTTTAAAACCCTCGCGAGATGTTGGCCGTGCTCAGCGAGTGACCGCGAGCGACATTTGTACAGCTACGGACATGAAACCGTTTACATGTACCTAGTACACAGTAACCATAAGCACCTCCGTAAGAAAAAGTACTCGTGAAATAGTCGCCAGTCCCTAAAAGAAGGGACATAACATACAACAACGGTTTGTAAAATTTACATTTCTAAACTTAACGCGAAAATTCACTTTCTTTCTACAGTGTATCATTTCTTCCCGCGTATTGTACAACTCGTTTGATAACATTTAATACAATTTCTCCTCAATGTGTCAAAACAAGAGGCTACATTAAATTTTCTTCAGTTTGATTGGTCGGTTTTTATTTCCACCATTGCGCTACTGTTAACGCGAGGTATGTGTGTTTCCGTATACGTGACGAACTTGAGTGCCTTCCTGCCTAGCACCATATTTACAGGGGAGACATACTTCTCTGCCGCCATACCCCGTACATGAATTTCTTCCATCCAGTCCCGGCTACATAACAACGGAGTCGTCGAGGGGGAGGAAACCATGGACTGCGGCGTAACGTCGAGAGGGTGAAAATCTCATAAACTGCACTGAATGAGGTAACATTAAGTTAAACTAAATATCTAACATAACAAGCTCATGGTTTAAAGGGACCAGTTGTTAATGCCAATAAAAAAAACACAACTATAACAACATTTACAACATATTTCCACATTTGTCCAGAATTTTTGTTATATTGACGACAAAAAGAAAATCTATCCCAGTGTTATTTAACTCTAACATAGTGTGTTTGGTGGGTAGATATCCGTTCGCGTTTCTTCGGGAAAGCATGAAAGGCGTGCGTTTATGTATCTTTTGAATAACATTCGTTATATATTATGTTATCCCAGTGTTATTAAACGGTAACGTAGTGTGTTCGGTGGGTAGATATCCATTCGCGTTTCCTCGGGAAAGCATGCGAGGCGTGCGTTTATGTATCTTTTGAATAACATTATTATTATATACTGAAATAACATAATAACATATATTATGTTATTCCACTGTTATTTAACTGTAACATAGGGTGTTCGGTAGGTAAATATCCATTCGCGCTTCCTCGAGAAAGCATTGCGAGGCGTGCGATTAATTTATCTTTTGAATAACATTCGTTATATATTATGTTATTCCAGTATTATTTAACTGTAACTCGGTGTGTTTGGTGGGTAGATATCCATTCGCGTTTCCTCGGGAAAGCATGCGAGGCGTGCGATGGCGGATTCGGAAAGCCAAGCACCATCCGGCCTCGCGGCACGAGGTCGGGCCCGGTTCCGCCAGAAAGCCGAAACTCCGGTTTGGAGGTAGGGAAAGGGTTAAGCGGGCGACGAGACGGCGCTTTCCGGCGATCGGCACGTTCCGGGGAACCGGGTGTTCCCGGAGCGGGCGAGACGGCGCGGAAAGGCCGCCAGGCGGGGGCGGAGGCGGGTGCCGAAAGGGTCGCGCGCGCGCCAGGCCTCGATAATGAAATGGATGCCCTCGGCTCGGAGCCCGGCCCCGGGGGAGGGAGCCGAGTGCGAAACCCATTCGCGAATTAACCTTACTTATTCATTAACGCTAACGACCCGGTCCGCGCCGAAGCCGACGTCGACGTCGACGCCGACGTCGCGCCGACGACCTTCCCGCCCTTGATGACGAGCACGGCCCCCTGCGGCTTCTTTCGACGTCGCCCTAACAACCGCGGGCGTCTCTCTCTGTCCTGGGAGCAGACAAGCGGAGGGAGAGAGAAGAAGAGAGCCGAGCTCGAGAAGGGGACTTTTCTCCACTCGATCGGCGGTTCCTTCCCGGTATTTATGGCGAGGGAATTGCCAAGGTCCTCTGGCGGAATTACGTGTACCCAGGGAAGGGATTTAATCCCGGCTTTTAGCAATAATTCCCGTAATTATCTAATGCCTCGCGCGCCTCGCAACGCGAAAATCCGCGGACGGATGCGCGTGTATATAAATGTAGGTAAACGATAAGCCCCGGATTCGGAGGGCAGGGATCGATCGCATAATTACGGCCATTTCGTGGATGCGTGATTTCCCTCCGCGGAGCCGGCGGGGACGACGTGTACGGGATGGGGCTGCCTTTGCGCGAAAGAAGGGGCCCATTATTAAGACGCGGAGGAAGGTTATCGCGAGTTGGTCGGTTGGTTAGCTCGTCTCAAAGTCGTTGAATCTAGTCGGCGGGGCCGCGGAGGGGCGGAGGTGGAAACGATTTGACTCGTTAAGCAAGCCCCGGAGCCATACCGCGGGATATCCTCCATCTATTTTCTTCTTCTTCCACCTCCGCCTCTGCCTCTTCTTCCTCTTCCGTTTCGCTCGCTTCCGCTTCCGGTTCCCTCGGCTCGGACGCCCACGCGGCGCGGCCACTTTTCGACGGCCGAGCGATCGGTCGGCGCCGCCGAGGAGGAGGCTCGATTCCGACGAGTCGTCGAGCGAGAAGGGATAAACCGATCGGTCCATCGCTCCCCACGTGACTACTTTTCAACGAGCGAGCGATCGAATAGCGCCGGCAAAGAGTAGGCCCTGATTTTGACTCGATGAACGAACGAGAAGTGATAAACTGATCGGTCGGCTGTTCCGACGCGACTACTTTTCGACGGACAAGCGATCAAATTGCGCCAACAAAGACGAGGCTCTGATTCGACTCGTTGTCCGAGCGATAAACTGATCGGTCGATCGTCCCGGTGTGACCACTTTTCGACCACTTTCGAGCCATCGGACGGCGCAAGCAACGAAGAGACTCCGATTTCGATTCATCGGACGAGCAAGCAGCCATACACCGATTGGTCGGTCGGGCCGACGGACCTCTATCCAGCAATGCCAGCAAAGAGGACCGATTTTTTACTTATCGGACGAACAAACAGCGACACACCGAGAGAGCCGGCAGTCCAAGTACGACCACTTTCGAGCCATTGGACGGCGCCAACAAAGAAAAGACTCCGATTTCGACCCACCCGACGAGTGAACAACAATACAGCGATTGACCGGTCGCCCAAGCATGGTCACTTTTCGACCACTTTCTAGCCATTTAACGGCACCAACAAAGAAGAGACTCCGATTTCGACTCATCCGACGAGTAAACAACAATACAGCGATCGACCGGTCGCCCAAGCATGGTCACTTTTCGACCACTTTCAAGTCATCGAACGGCACCAACGAAGAAGAGACTTCGATTTCGACCCACCCGATAAGTAAACAACAATACACCGATCGACCGGTCGCCCAAGCATGGTCACTTTTCGACCACTTTCGAGCCATCTAACGACACCAACAAGTGAACAACAATACACCGATCGTGAACCCGACAAGTGAACAACAATACACCGATCGTGAACCCGACAAGTGAACAACAATACACCGATCGACCGGTCTCCCAAGCATGATCACTTTTCGATCACTTTCGAGCCATCTAACGACACCAACAAAGAAGAGACTTCGATTTCGACCCACCCGACGAGTAAACAACAATACAGCGCTCGACCGGTCACCCAAGCATGGTCACTCTTCGACCACTTTCAAGCCATCGAACGGCACCAACAAAGAAAAGACTCCGATTTCGACCCACTCGACGAGTAAACAACAATACACCGATTGACCGGTCGCCCAAACATGATCACCTTTCGACCACTTTCAAGCCATCGAACGGCACCAACGAAGAAGGGATTCCGATTTCGACCCACCCGACGAGTAAACAACAATACACCGATCGACCGGTCGTCCAAGCACGACCACTTTTTGACCATTTTCCAGTAATCAGACGGTGCCAAGAAAGAAAAGGCTCCGATTTCTCCTCATTGGACGAGTAAGCAGCAATACACGGATCGGCCGGTCGTTCAGGCATGGCGACCTTTCGACGGTCGAGCGATGGGACGACGCCGGCAAAGAGGCGACTCGGATTCCGCCTCGTCGGATGAGCGAGCAGCGATAAACCATCCGATCGCTCGTTTCGTCTCGGCATTATGCCTCCCGGACCGCAGTCGAGCTCGCTCGGCAATGACGCTGCCGAAGACAAGGTCGCGCGCGTCCTCGGCTGCAATTTCTCGGTTTATTCGGGCCGACTCGCGTCGGATGAGCGAGCGATAATAAACCGAGCGGCGCTGCCGCGTCTCGCTGTCGGGAATAGAAATCCAGAGCCGAGGCGGAATCCATCCCCGACGAGCTCTAACCAGCCCTGCGAGTCGTGGAACGTCGAATCGGCGCGCCGACGAGCGGCCGGTGCATCGATTATTTTTTCACCGCGACGAAAACGGAAATGGAAGCGAACCGATCGATCGATCTCTCCGTGTCCCGGCGGCGCCGTTCCGCGCCGGGACGCCGCGCGCCGCGCCGCGAGGCAAATGCCCGGGAGACCCGTAAACGCGTCCCGCTCCTTTTATACTAAATTTCGGAGACGTCGGTGGTTTTACGCGAGCTCGTAAAACTCCGGGAATCTTATGGACCGCGATGTCGTCCCACCCTGTCTCGTGTATGCACATACGTACGTGGATTCGACTCCGCGCCTCTGGTGCAACCTTCGATCCGCGTCCCCGGCGCTGGTGCACCGGGGCAAAGAGGACGATTCTCCCCTCGAAAAACGATACTTTTCGGCCACCTCGAATTACGCCGCCCCAAAAATCCCGGAAAATTGCCGCGAGATGTCCCTTCGGTTTCCTGGTTATCCAGGGCGTTTACTACGTATTTTTGACGAGAGCGCTCACTTCTCGCACTCTCATCTCACGTGGGTTTATTCGCCGAATTACGTATCCGGTATATGAAAGAACGAGATCACTAGCGCTTCCGGTCTAGTAATATTGCAAATATAGGTACATATACCTTGTGAATTGAAAATTATTGAGAAAAGAGGGTTATAGGCAAGGAAGACGGGAAAATGGAAAGCCGTTAAAAGTAAAGAATAGGACTCGAGTCTATCTATATTTATTAAATATGTATTACATTCATATTTACATATACTATAATCACAAGTTCAACGATATAATTTTCTTATCGTGTCCTGTAAGCATGAATTATTTAACAATTTTTCACGTTTAATGATGTAATATAACCTCGCAATTATTTTTCTATCTTTTCTTGTATGCTTCACCATTTCGGTTAAAAATTTGTGCCGAGAAAGTTCATATGAATGGTCTCGCATATTCACCATCAAAAACGTTCCGTAATATTGTGAGATACTCATTTTCCACATTTTCTCTCAATTGGCTTTACGCAGTAGACCCGCAGAAACTAGGTAGAGTTTCAAGCCAAGTACAGGCCGAGATGTGCCTTCATTTCACCGATTATCAAAAAATTCGGTAGCGAGATTAATATACGAATCTCGGGACGGCGTTTCGGGGTGAGACGTCGTTGCATCCAGCTTGGAACGACCCGTCATTGTTAACGCGTTGAGCGATTAGTATCCACCCGATATTCTAAATAAGAAGCCATGCGCGTCCTCTGCAGGTGCACGGGATAATACCGTCGTTGCATTTCGGGGGAACGGATTATAAGGGGTCTCATCCGAGGCCGCTCGTTTCTCATTGCCACGGGACTCGATGAAAGTCGTGCCGAGGCTCGACGTCCTCCTCCTCTTTCTCCTCCCTCCTTCCTCTTCCTCTTCCTCTTCCTCCTCGTCGTTCTCCGCCTCGCCTCCTCCGTAGATCTCGCGTTATTCCATTCCGGGGGCGTAAGCGGCATTCGCCGTTTTACGTTTCAGAAATATCGGTGATACGTGGCTCGCCTCCTTACGTCGTCTCCAGCCGGAGAGCTGCCGTCCGCTCTCTCGAATTCACGCGGATGGATACGTAGCTGATGTAGTACGACGGATACGTAGCTGGTGCATCGATGCTCGTGTATCGGCGTCTCCCGGCGTCTCCTAGTTAGACGTCGCTCCCGGGTCGGCCTGGAACCCATATTTCTATCGTTAATACACTTTTCCCACCCACTTCAATTTTCCTCTCGCCTACCCTAATACTTCTCTCGCCTGCGGATTTTTTCACCACTCCGCCGGGGCTCCTTTTCCCTCGACGAAGGGATCGGCTGGTTCTCGCGATCGATCGAGCGATATACGTGAACGAAACCCTGAAGTCGACTTACGTCGGCCGCGCTGGTTTCCTCGCGTGGCGCTCCGGCACCCTGCAAGTAAGCGAGATCATTTCTCGGATTAATTGTTAATCCAGGAATTGCCTTTTTTCCCCTGATAAAGAGAGAACCAGCCGCACTCGTGATCGATCGCGCCCAAGAGCCGCGTCGCGACGTCGGGCACGACGGCCTCTCGATTTCCTTCTCGTTTGAATTTTCTTCACCGGCACTCCGGGGGTGAGATTATTTCTCGGATTAATCCTTAAATTAAGGACTCCTCTCTTTTTCCGATTAAAAGAGGATCCAGTCGCACTCCTGATCGACCCAGCTCGAGAGCGGCGTCGCGGAGTTTCCTCTTGTTTGAATTTCCATTCCTAGATATACTCCAGGGGAAAACGAGATCGTTTCCAAGATCAATCCAGGAACCTGGAAGTTCTCCCTTTTCCCATTAAAAAAAGTTGCTGTCGCCGATCGGTCGACCCGGGAACATCGCCGTGTCCTCTTCCCTCGTCGAGTTTTCCTTCCCTCGGCACCCTGGGAAGGAATGGGATCGTTTCTAAGGTAAATCGTTAAGCCAAGAGAGAGGTTCGAAGTTGCGAAGGGGGATCTAGTCGTACTTGTGATCGATCGAGTCTCGGGTACGTCGTAGAGCGTCGGCCTCGGTTGGTTGCCTACTGCGAGCTCGGAACCAAGGGCGTCCCTTCCTGGCGCGGCTCGACCACTACGAACGGTCCTGTTTGCAGTAGACTAAGGCGACGCGACGGTATCAAATCAAAAACAAATACCTACGTAACGAGATGCAAACAGCTCGCCCGCTCGCCAAGGTAGGGCGAGGGGGTCAGGCACAACCGACGAGGAGTCTCGTCCGTGCCGCCTGAGCCTTTCTTCTTCTCCAGCCATTCTTGTACCTCGGCGAACTCGTCACCCCCGGAGTCTCCTGGAAACCAAATTAATCCGGATCTGGAGGATAAATTTCACTTAACCCAAATTCTACGACCCTACGATTAACCTGCCGTAACTGCTCGCTCATGAGCTCGCCAAAATCCATACGGCGATCCTCGCTAACCTCGCAACAGGTGTCGAACTGACAAAAGAAAAAAAGTAATCATTTTCGGCGATGGAGTTTCGCTCCATTTCCGAATATCCCGCAGGAAATGAGTTTCAGGTCGGAGTTATATCGACCCTTCTCGTTGGCTCGTGTAATTACCTCTGAGTTACTTCGTAAACTGTGCACGTGGACGAGGATTGTTCTGGAAACGTTCGTCGGGTGAGCGGAAGGCTTAGGGCGTGTCGTGGACGTTTGGAAGCGTCCGCGATTGACATTTTGACGATATCTTGAAGAGAGGGATGACGAACCGCGAAGTCGGCTTTATCGACTGTCGGTCACGAGTCGGTCGTTCTTGCGAGTGATGTTTTTGAGATGATACCGCTGCCGGTGGATGGTAATGACTATCGGAAATGCATTTTAGTACCCGGAGCGCCGCAAGAGCGCAGCACGACACATCTTGTGAATTTTGGATACAGGAAGATGCAAGCAGAGACATTTTTGATGCAAGAAACTGACAGGAAACTGAAGTTAAGCCGGTGTCTCATTGAAGGCGTTGCGCGTTCATGCGAGTCTGGCTGTAAGACAAGATGGGCTCTGTTTTTCGTCTTGCAGTAAGTTTAGGAAGAAATTTGGTCTTGTCAAATTCGAGGAGAGACATATCTCTGTCTAGTGTGTCACGTATAAAAGAAAGTAAGTACGATTTAGTGTCATACATGTTAATAAATTCAACTCATGCCCCATCGTCATGAGAGGTTATGATGATCGATTCTAATGTTTTATTTTCTTCTTTCGCGACAGTACATGTAGAAAAAGAAGATAACACAACGATCATAGAAGCCGTTGTTAAACCACAACCTAAGGAGCATTTGCTAGTGAAGACTGACAAAAAGTCATGTATATTGTGTGCACTGGATCTCGACGTGAAACATACGGTAACATAGCCTATGCTACACTTGACGAGCGACAATTCCTATATTCAATCATTGTCCAACTTTATTTGATATGTTTCAGGATGTCCTCATTCTCAGTCAATTTCTCACATCAAGGGGCTGCATGCTACCGAAACGAATAACGGGGCTATGTTCTGTACAACAAAAAAGAGTTACAACGTTGGTTGCAATGGCTCAGAAAGCTGGTCGGTATTTACAATATGTTTGAACTGATAAATAGATGGAAAATGATGTGTTTTTTAGTGCAATGACTTCGTTACATTAATCTTTTAGGTTTGATGCCAAATATTGCACCGAAGTCTAGTAAGAAGGATCCAACAACAAGATACAAGTGGAAGAAATATAATACTTACTATGATGAAACAACTATTAGGGCGCGATATTATTAACTAATGTTATTAATAAATGACTTGTGAAACTCTTTCCAATAGATTAATTAAAATGCAAGTTTTTTTTATTCATTTGTTCATTCTTACTGATATTTTTCCTAAGGAATATTGTACATACACGGTAACAGAGATGAGTTGGGAGATTGCTCACGGCAAGGATTGTGCGATCGCATCCTGTACCAGACAGCAGAGATGAGTTGGGAGATTGCTCACGGAAGGGAT